>NC_079970.1:10328183-10437182 GCF_029852145.1 Microplitis mediator | reverse complement strand
TTCATGTCCATTCTGGTAAAACAATTATATATAAAAAATGGTCCTATATAATTATATATAATTATGCATAACTATATACAATTATATATAATTATTTCTATAAAAATGAAAAAAAAAATAAAAAATATGGGAGTGTCTAGGATTCGAACCGTGGACCTTGCGCTTGAAAGTTCGCCTCGTTACCTGTTGACCTAAGAGATTGAGTTGAAAAATAGGTCTCGTACGAACTTCAAGTACTGAAAGTCTTAAGACTCATGCCTGTTCATGTCTGATCAGGTCTGATCCTTTTTTCCCGGGTTATACGTGATAGATTCTTTGTCAAAAAAATTTTATATCTATGAACAGACATGAACAGACATAACCAGGCATGAACAGGCCTGATCAGGCCTGAGCTTATTCAACGCTTCAGACATGAACAGACATGACCAGGCATGGGCAGGTATGATCAGTCCTGAGCGTAGTTAACGCTTCAGACATGAACAACCATGAACAGCCATGAACAGACATGATCAGGCATGATCAGACCTGACTGTATTTAACGCTTCCGACATGAACAGCCATGAACAGCCGTGAACAGACATGATCAGGCCTGAACAGGCTGATCATGTCCGATTTGATCAAATCCGTTTGAATCATATGATGAAATATTTCATGTCTTTTCCCTGTTTAGAAAATCTCATAGAATCCATTAGATTCTCATAAATTCCTACAGAAATTTGATAAGAATTAATGAGTTCTATCCCTGATTAAACAACTGAATTCAACTGAATTGAAAATTTGGATTTGAATTAAACAGAATAAAACCGATTTAAAAATTTCAAATTCGTTTTAATTCAGTTTAATTCGGATTCAGAACCAGAAATTGGAGAATTATTTCCGAATTAATTAGAATTAAACCGAATAGAATTATTTAAATTCGTTTTAATTTAGACAAATTCTGGTTTTCCTGCCAAATTAAGGTATCGGCGGGTAATAAGGCCTAGCTAAGATAGATTTTGAATAAAATCGAAATTATTGCATTTAATTATCGAAATGTATCATAAATCTTTATTTCAATACATTAGCCATAAAATATAATGAAGTAATGGTAATTTATACCACAAACAAACAAAAAATTAAACTTTTACAAAAACCATACGAATAGGCTTTATTTTACTACGGTAGGGTAATACGGCCTACGGGTTAAACAAACTGGAATAGTTTAATTATACTTGATAAAATTGGTATTAGAGATGAATCATCACTTAAATTTAGCAACAAAACTTCTTTAAAGACAGAAGACTAGATTGATTTGCTCAAGAGCACTTAAAACTATCACACGGAGAGAAAAATATCGCCAAAATGACTATCCAATGTATCCTCAAATGACGTATCGTCAGAATAACGATTCGTATACCTAATTTAGGAATACTCTCATATTAATTAATTAATCTATAGTATCGTTAAAATAAAGATACTTATTTTGGTTAGGTTAAATATTCGTTTATTTAATTTAACAATACGACGAATAGCCTTTGTAACGATATGTAGTTTCGTTGATAGAGGTATCTGTATCGCCAGCGTGAGGATCCGTATAGCTAAATTGGCTATACGTATCATCGTTCTCGGTTGCCAGATGCCTAAATACAGAGTTTGCGCAATAGTCATGTCAGCGATTTATAAAATGCCTAAAATAAGGATACGGATCGTCATTTTGACGATTCACTGTGAGGATACTCTGTATAGCTGAATTGTGGCTATACGGCGTATCGTTAAGTAAGATGACTATACAGCGTATAGCCAGAATAGCGATACGTATACTTAATCTGGCGATATTTTTCTCTCCGTGCAGTATCCTTTTTAAGAGTCAGAAGACTATATTGTTTTTTATGATTTCTTCTGCGCTACGACATCATATGACGGATGATGAAATATAGAAGACAGGAAACGTGGTATCGGGACTCTATAAACTTGTCGTAACATCTCTATGCAAGACCCTTCTACTAGAGTAGCCTTTAGCGGAGGCGGTTATTTTGAATATCATTTCTATCACTTAGGCCTTATTACCCGCGGGTACGCCCGGGTCAAAAAATTAGATCTGTTCTAAAATAAATGATAAATTCAAATATTTTTCCTTTAATTCAAGTTTATAAATCGTATTTATTTTATATAAGAATTTAATCTGTTTTTGCCCGTACTATTCCTTATCCAGGCTAATATCAGACTTATTTTCGTATGATATTTAGTCTGTTTTAAATCGCGTTTAGACTAAAAACAGACTTTTTTATTATAATTATTGGTCTGTGTTCAATTGTTTTTGAGGACAAAAACAGACTTTATTTTCTATAATATTTAGTCTGTGTTCAATTGTTTTTAAGGACAAATACAGGACTTTATTTTTTTAATCGATATTTGCAGAGTAGCGGTTGATTTACTAAAAAACCAAAAAAAGTCATTTTTTTGTACTTTCTTCTAATGGACGTTAAAAATAAAAAAAATTTTTTTTTTTCAAAAAATGATGACAGAGTCTTGTAGGGAATTTATTCAAGTTTTCAACGCCGCCCTTCAACTTTCCTTGCGATCATTGGTACCTGAAATATCGAAGATCAAAGCCAAAAGGATCATTTTCTGTTTGAAGGCTGATATCTCTGCGACAAATTGTCCTACGAGGTTAAAAAAAAAACCAAATTGAAGCTGAATAAATTTGCTAAACGATGTAGGCATTCGTTTAGTTGAAAGAATTTTTACGCGGTCCGTGGGCTCTTCGGAAAAAAAAAAAAAATTTAGAAATTTTTTGGCTCGCGGTATTTCTCATGTTTGCGCAATAATCGGAGCTTTTAAAAAATTTTGAAAAAAATTCACCTAAACTAGAGATTTCAAGCTATAAAATTCTTTTTTTTAATTTTCGATACGATTTTTTTTCACAAAGTTACAGCCTTCCAAAAATCACTAAAAAATTTATAAAATTTTTCTGCTCCTTTAATTTTTTGCATTAGTGTACATTTTTATGTTCACTGTTGACTAGTTAGATTTATAATATAATATTGTTTATTGCACGAAGGGTATAACTTTTCTATTTTCTTAATTATCAATCAAGACTGAATTAATATTATGCCAGTGGGACTCCAAATATTTATCACATCATTGCTAACATCAATTGAACTTTCACGAATACTTTTTTTCAAAAAATAATATTTATAAAAATATAAGCTCATCACCTGTCGGTTTGATGGCAATTTACGACCACTTATTTGACTACTACACATACCCACTAAATAAATGATTTCGTTTTTATTCATTATTATTAACGTATTTTATCCAAAAAACATATATTCACTTTAATTTATAAGGACTTTTAGTTAACTTCACTTGTAATAAATATATATTGTCTTAATCGAGAAGAAAGAGTGAACAAAACAGTATGAGGTTAGTTGTACGAGAAGTTAACACAATAAAAAGATGCTATCCTATAAATAGTACCATTTTTATCCGCTAGGTGAATAAATAATAAAGATAAGCAACTTTATTGAGTGTAATATTCGATTTTTATTTTTTTCCTCCTCTTCGGCCCTCTGTAACTTCGTTTCTGTTGAGTTTAGAAAAAAAAATGGACATGGACAATTTTGTAGAGAATTAAATTTCCTATAAGTTAGTTAAAAGCAAAATTGGAAAAAAAATTTTCTTCGTGTCGTTATTTTAAAAATAAAAAAAAAACAAAATTGACCATGTTAATTAAATGGGAAAGAAGACCCCCCTTTGCGCCAGCTCAATTTTTGAGATATTGAGCTCAAACTTTAGGAGAATTTTTTTTTTTTGTTGAAGAAACTTAAAAGATCGGTCCAATCGAAAAAAAAAAAAAAACAACTTATTCTGACACAGTCTAATATATATATATATATATATATATATATATATATATATATATATAATAATATGACAATTTTTTAATGTCAATGTTATTAAATTTTTATTCTGTCAACTATCAATCAAACTTAAATCCCCAATACTTAAAAAATGTTCAAAGGTTTCGGCAGCAATTTAAGAGTATAAAGTATCAATTTGATTATTTGCGTTAAGTAATGCCATAAACGTTTCGTAATTGTAAGTATATAACAGACTAGAGGATCAGACTACAAACCATCGATAACCAAAGTTAAGCAGCATCGGCGTTGGACATTAATTGGATGGGTGACCTCGTAGTAAAATAATTGTCGATGGTTAATAATTTTTTTTTTTTTTTTTTTTTATTTAATTTTAACCGACATTGATATTGATGAAAACAATAAATCCTAATTAAACTACTTAATTAATAATTTACAGATATTCTAAATGAGATTCTAAAAATGACTATATTTGTTCATGCATGATTATATATAATCATATATTATCATTTATAAACAGATCAAGTTATGTATGATCAGACCTGGCCAATTTTTGGATCTGATCATATATAGACAATTATGCATGATCTTATATGATTAGACAAAATCTTTTTTCATCGGGAGGTATTCATTTTGACATAAAATGAATATTTTTCAATCCCAAAATAATAAAAGAATTTCTGAACTTCCGAGGAATTGAAAAAGATTCAAATGAATTGATATTTTTAATCTTTCTGAATCCTTCTCAATACCTAAATAATCCGACATTTCGGATCAAGTGTGGGATTGAAAAAGATTGAAATGAATTGAAATTTTTGAATCTTTCTGAATCCTTCTCAATACCTAAATAGTCCGATATTTTGGATCAAGTGTGGGATTTGAAAAGATTGAAATGAATTGAAATTTTCGAATCTTTCCGAATCCTTCTCAATACCTAAATAATCCGATATTTCGGATCAAGTGTGGGATTTGAAAAGATTGAAATGAATTGAAATTTTTGAATCTTTCTGAATCCTTCTCAATACCTAAATAGTCCGATATTTCGGATCAAGTGTGGGATTGAAAAAGATTGAAATGAATTGAAATTTTTGAATCTTTCTGAATCCTTCTCAATACCTAAATAATTTCACATTTCGGGTCATGAGTGGGATTGAAAAAGATTGAAATGAATTGAAATTTTTGAATCTTTCCAAATCCTTCTCAATACCTAAATTGAAATGATGAAAGATTGAATTCTTTTCAATACTTTCGAATTCCACTTTGGAATTGGAAAGTATTCAAACGATCGAAATTTCAATTCCATTCAATACTTTCCAAAACCGCCGAGGGATTGAAAAGAATTGAGATAATTTTCAATACTTTTCAATTCACTTTTTTAATCAGGGATTTGAAACATGCTAATGCGCTTCCATAATAAGATGTCACACAGAGAAAATGTTGGCTCGAAACCTACCAATTTTTATAATGCTGTCGACTAAACTTGAAACAGGGAGTAAAGCATCCGAAAAATTATCGTGCTCTTACAAAAAATGATTATACTGTATCACATTACTTGTTACGCGCGAGAAACTTATCGATGAGCTTCAATATCAATTACTTCCATACCCCGGGAAAAAATGATTAGGCCTGACCATGCCTGTTCAAGTATGATCAGGCCTGAAATTAGACCTGATCATGCCTGTTCATGTATGATCAGGCCTGAAATTAGACATGATCAGGCCTGATCATACCTGTCCATGCCTGTTCATGTCTGAGGCGTTAAATACACTCAGGCCTGTTCATGGCTGTTCATGTCTGTTCATGGCTGTTCATGTCTGTTCATGCCTGACCATGTCTGTTCATGTCTGAAGCGTTATATGCGTTCAGGCCTGATCTTACCTGTCCATGCCTGTCCATGTCTGTTCATGCCTGTCCATGTCTGTTCATGCATGTTCATGTCTGCTCATGTCTGAAGTGTTAAATACAGTCAGGCCTAATCATACGTGTCCATGCCTGGCCATGTCTGTTCATGTCTGAAGCGTTAAATACAGTCAGGTCTGATCATGCCTCTTCAGGCCTGATCATGTCTGTTCACGGCTGTTCATGGCTGTTCATGTCGGAAGCGTTAAATACAGTCAGGTCTGATCATGCCTGATCATGTCTGTTCATGGCTGTTCATGGTTGTTCATGTCTGAAGCGTTAACTACGCTCAGGGCTGATCATACCTGCCCATGCCTGGTCATGTCTGTTCATGTCTGAAGCGTTGAATAAGCTCAGGCCTGATCAGGCCTGTTCATGCCTGGTTATGTCTGTTCATGTCTGTTCATAGATATAAAATTTTTTTGACAAAGAATCTATCACGTATAACCCGGGAAAAAAGGATCAGACCTGATCAGACATGAACAGGCATGAGTCTTAAGACTTTCAGTACTTGAAGTTCGTACGAGACCTATTTTTCAACTCAATCTCTTAGGTCAACAGGTAACGAGGCGAACTTTCAAGCGCAAGGTCCACGGTTCGAATCCTAGACACTCCCATATTTTTTATTTTTTTTTTCATTTTTATAGAAATAATTATATATAATTGTATATAGTTATGCATAATTATATATAATTATATAGGACCATTTTTTATATATAATTGTTTTACCAGAATGGACATGAACAGACCTGAACATGCCTGATCAGGCCTGGTCAGGCATGGTCATTTTTCATGTCTGATCAGGCCTGAAGACTCATGCCTGCTCATGTCTGATCAGGCCTGAACATTTTTTCCCGGGACATTATAATAATTTTGATGCAGCATAATAATTTTTTATAAGAGCCCCGGGAAAAAATGATCAGACCTGGCCATGCCTGTTCATGTATGATCAGGCCTAAAATTAGACCTGATCATGCCTGTTCATGTATGATTAGGCCTGAAATTAGACATGATCAGGCCTGATCATACCTGCCCATGCCTGTTCATGTCTGAAGCGTTGAATACACTCAGGCCTGATCATGCCTGTTCATGTCTGAAGCGTTAAATACAGTCAGGTCTGATCATGCCTCTTCATACCTGTCCATGCCTGTTCATGCCTGGTCATGTCTGAAGCGTTAAATACGCTCATGCCTGATCATACTTGTCCATGCCTGTTCATACCTGTTCATGTCTGAAGCGTTAAATACGCTCATGCCTGATCATACCTGTCCATGCCTGGTCATATCTGTTCATGCCTGTTCATGTATGAAGCGTTAAATACGCTCAGGCCTGAGCATACCTGTCCATGCCTGTTCATGCCTGATCATATATGTTCATGTCTGTTCATGGCTGTTCATGTCTGCTCATAGATCTAAAATTTTGTTGACCAAGAATCTATCACGTGTTACGTCCCAGCCTGCTCATCAGATGGCTCTGCCAATTTTTAAATCTTAAATAGTAATAGACCGACCTGAGACCCGCCAAATCGATATATTTAAATAATAGAATAATAATATATTCTCTTTATAATAAATATTAATAAGTATGCGCTTAAAAATAGTCAAATAGATAAGATATTTTTAATGCATTATAATATTTATTCATCATCGACAATTTCTCTAAAAGAATGTTAATGAATAAAAATAGATAAGAATAATTGTACGACAAATAATGACTGTTAAAAGAATATAAAAAGTGAAATTAGTTTTTCCACGAAAAAGTGAAAACATTGAAAAACATCGTCCGACTGCTGACGCAACAGCATCCGCGTCGAACGATGATAACGAACTCCCTCTTTTTGGGAATAAGGCCCTAAAACCTTATCCCACTTTTCTCTAGGGTGTTGGCTCATGTAAAGATATAAAAAGCCGATGCCCAATGCATCACGCAGCTCACACTCGTGCTCTCACATCAGCCAGAAATTATAGTAGTGCGGTTTATAAGACGCAAGTAAACTCCCGGTTTAATTTAATTATATTATTCTTTTGACACGAAGTTATTTGTCACATAATAATTGTAAACTCAAGTGTATATTTATCCAAATTTTTCGACTATTCTATTTTATATGAATAAATCAAACATATTTATTCTTTAAATCACGACCAAGTTATTTCGAGCTTTCGAGAACTACCCCGTATCCGAAGATCTACAGTCACGTCCAATTCAAATAATTCGCGCCGGCAACTCACAAGCCGACACGACTCCAGGACGTAACACACGTATAAGATTTTTATTACTTGAAGTTCATACGAAACTTACTTTTCAACTAAATCTCTTAGGTCAGTGGGTAGTGAGTTACACTTTCGAGCGCAAGGTCCACGGTTCAAATCCTGCACACGCCCGAATTTTTTATTTTTTTTATTTTTATAGCAATAATTATATACATGTATAATTGAATATAGTTATACATAATTATATATAATTATATAGGGCCATTTTTTATATATAATTTTTTTACCCGGATGGGCATGAACAGACATGAACATACCTGATTAGACCTGAACATGCCTGATCAGGCCTGGTCAGGCATGGCCATTTTTCATGTCTGATCAGGCCTGAGGACTCATGCCTGTTCATGTCTGATCAGGTCTGATCATTTTTTCCCGGGAGTATAGTAAATTTTTGGATACTTTTCTTTCTGTTTCAAGTTTGATCGACAGCATAATAAAAATTGGTAGATTTCGAGCCAACATTCTTCTCCGTAGCACAAGAATTTTGATGTTTTCTTATGCCAAAATATTTTCAATTTTATCCAGTAAATAAGAGAAAATTCTTGATTTTTTAAGAGTTGTTTTATCACTTTTATTCAATGATATAAATATTCAATGAAGAAAACTAAAAAATTAAGCTGTCAAATTTTCATTAGCTGCCGACATTTTTAAACAAAAGATAGTAAATAAATAGTAAATAAAACATAATCAATTCTGCAACTTAATATTTTTTCATAAATATTGCCGATAAATAAAAATTTTATAAGTCCATGATTTAATCTAGGTTTGTCCTTGTAAATTTTCAGAACTAAAATTTTTTAAAGTTCACGAATTAATCTAATTTAGTCTGCTCGTAACGCGTTTGTTTTTTAAAGTAGCAGATCGAAAACAGCTGAAAATTTTCATAAAAGCCCTGATTAAAAAAAATGATTAAAAATGATTTCACACGTTAAATGTCCATAAGAGACAGGATTAGAAATGATTTGAAGGATTAAAAAGTATTTAAAATGATTAAAAAACAAATCATTTTAAATACTTTTTAATCATTTTTTTTAATCAGGAAGATCAAAATCAGATCAAATAGTCCAATCAGACTAAAATCAGGTCAAATTTTTCAGTCCGGGTAGATCAAAAACAGATTCAAATTTTTATCGAAGTTCAATAACAGACCAAGTAGTCCAAAAACAGTCCAGTTAGACTAAAATCAGATCAAATTTTTCGACCCGGGACCTTAGACAGAATTCATTTTTAAGTTAGGTATCGAATTAACAAAATTTACCTGAATTAAATAGAATTACAAATTTAATTCTGTTTAATTCGATCGAATTCAGTTGTTTAATCAGGGATGAGAAGTGCTATAGTTAAGTATAGGGCCTTATACATACAGCTATAAGAATCTATCTGATTTTCTAAGCAGGGTTAAAGATGCTAGAAATTCACTTATTATTTAACAATTCAAAAGGGTTAAGTAGCATTCGATCCGACAAATTCTGTCAAATCGTTTTAAATCTACTGGTGGAAATGACTAAAGAATTCAAATCATTTCAAATCACACGAGGGTCCAGAAATTGCCATATTATTTCTTAATTCAGTTCAATTTGAAATGATTCTGGAGTTTGAATCATTTCAAATAATTTGAAATCAGCCGTGGAACCAGAAATAGAATATTATTTTTCAATTTAATTCAATTTAAAATGATTCGAGAGTTTGAATAATTTCAAATAATTTAAAATCAGCCGAGAAACCAGAAATTGCAATATTATTTTCTAATTTATTTCAATTTAAAATGATTCGAGCGTTCCAATTATTTCAAAAAATTCTGAATTGTCCGAGAGACCAGAAATTGCAATATCATTTTCTAATTTGTTTCAATTTAAATTGATTCGAGAGATCAAATTATTTCAAAAAATTCTGAATTGTCCGAGAGACCAGAAATTGCAATATTATTTTCTAATTTGTTTCAATTTAAAATGATTCGAGCGTTCAAATTATTTTAAATAATTCTGAATTGTCAAAGAAACCAGAAATTGCAATGTTATTTTCTAATTTGAAATGATTCGAGTGTTCAAATTATTTTAAATAATCTCAAATTGGAAAATAATATTTCGTTATTTTTTAATTTAATATGATTTAAAATGATTCAATCCAACATTTATACTCGAAAGTAAAATAATTCAGACAATTTGGAATGATTTAAAATAATTCAGAGTTACGTAATCTCAAATCATTCCAAATTAGATTTCTTAATCAGGGTAGTTGCTCTCCTTCTGCGTAGCTGACGAAATACACCAGTTATTAAACTCTTCTTTCAGTTTAAACTTCCAAAGTTTTTTAAAATCATTCCCAGGGATTGTCAAGACAGTGTCCTTTCCTGCCATCACTGCTTCTTTAGCAGTTGCATAAGCAAGTTCATTCCCTTTTATTCCAATATGAGCTGGGATCCAATATAATTTAATTAGTTTTCCTTGACCGCGTGATTTCAATATCAAGTTTCTGATGTGAAGAATGATGTATGATTTTTTACTCAGTTCTTTGCTTGATATAAGTGCTGTTAAGACACTCTTTGAATCTGAGAAAATCGTGTGATTGGTGCCGTTTGAATTGCTGAAAATGTTGATAGCTTCTGCAATTGCCATACCCTCTAGTGTAAAAATAGAGGCTACATTAGGTGCCCTGAAGCCTATTGCCATTGCATCTTTACCCCCTACTACCGAGAAACCACCAAAAGGGGCTCCCGGAGTCCATGAGCCGTCTGTGTAAAAGCATTCTGAGGTATTCGAGACGTACTGAAAGATCTCCCTGAAGAAGTTGTGACCCGCTCCGAGTCTTTTAATCTCCACTCCTTCCTCGAGATAATTTTAATTCACCGCTTATCAACTGGTAGTGTCATCTGTAAGCGACAAGCGATATGACATATCCCTGATAGCCACCTTGTTATCCCAAGTGGCCAAATGTTAACTTTTTCGTATCGAAAAAGTTAACAAAAAAAATGTTAACATTTATATTGAGATGTAAAAAGGCAAATTTTTATCAACAAATATCACTACTAATGTCCAGCAAAATGTTAACTTTTTTCTGTCTCAAAAAGATAACTTTTTGGTAACAAATTGTTAACTATTTATTGACATTTTCATAACTTAATGTTGACATTTTTCAACTTTTTGTTAACAAATCACAATGTGTTTTTGGTTACCAAAAACATAACAAATTGTTAACTTTTTATTGGTAACAAGTTGATGGAAAAAAGTTGACTTTAATTTAACAAATCAGTCTTATTTTAGTTGATTTAATGTTAACAATTTTAAGGATCATTAGAGGTTAGGGGTAGTATAAACCGCGGGAAATTTGAAAATTTACAAATAAACAAACATAAATTCTAAAAATATTCTATCATGAAATGAAATATTTATTTTTTCTTGTTTATATACATATATTAAACAAGAAAAAATAAATATTTCATTTCATGATAGAATATTTTTAGAATTGTGTTTATATTTATTTGTAAATTGTAATCACTCGCAGTTTATTGTGACAAATATACAATTTTTTATAATTGGAATGCTTAAATTTATTAACAATTTCTTTACAACATTCATAGGTTTTATATTAATAACAATAATAGTAATAATAATTGTGAGCTTAATATCAAGACTAGTTGTTGTGACTAGCGCACTGGTGACACTAACTTATAGTTTTATTTTTATCTGATAAGCTTACTTTTATGTTTTGAGATCATTAATTTAGGCTTAGAGAACAGAAAACTCTTTATACTATTAAAAAAAAGTTTTTTGAAAACAACTTGTAAATATAAAGATCGTAACTACAAATTATTTGGCAACTTTTTGCTTTTTGACAGAACCATTTGTAGGATCGGTATTCTTATTGGCTCGGTCACTACCGCGTTGAAACCAGGCTTTCATTTGATGTTCAACATCAGGTTTTGTAACGTTCAAAGTGCTTAATAAAATTTCTAAAAAAGAAAAAAAACGAAGAAAAATTAATGAACATAATAATTTAAATACAGCATTTATTTATAGCTTGTTTGGTTGTAAATTATTTTACTTTGACAGTAGAAAGATCAATCAAAGGCTTCAAAAAGCAAGTTATTGCTAGAACTTGAAGAGTAGATACCTTGCTTAAAAAATCTCATAGAATCCAATAGATTCTCATGAATTCCTAGAGAGATTTTATAAGAATAAATTTGTTCTATGAGAAGTGCTATAGTTAAGTATAGGGCCTTATACTTACAGCTATGAGAATCTATCGGATTTTTTAAGCAGGATAGTTAATCTTACAATATTATTTATCGCTCTATTACCACTAATAATTTCTACGAAGAAACATGCTGAGATTTTAATCTCACTGTGTAATCCGGACCATGTCACTTGTTTTGCCAACTCATCAGAAATGAATGATTCCAATGCAAAACGAGTGGCTTTTTGTACATTGCGACCACCAGCTTTCCGTATCATGTCTTTCTGTAATATTTTTATGATAGTTATTCAAAAATTATGAAATATCAACAGCTAATTAGTACTTACAAATTCATTTTGCATAGAAACATTGTTCTTGAGACTATGATTGAAGTTTGCGTAAAAGTTCGTCAGTCGCTTCACGTGTGATTTTATGTTTAACATGCCACTCTTTTATGAACTCAGTAAGAATCGAATCATTATCACCACTAGCAACTTGATTGTTCACATGGAAATTAAGTAACTAATACTCTGATCGGGTTACTGGTTGATCAAAAAAGTTAAGCCCATCAATCAATGGCAAAGGCTCATCATTAGCTTGATCGACAGCTCCTGAAAAACGGCTAGGATCATCTGAAACGTCTGAATCGCGGCTACTGTTATCGTCGTCATGGTCGTTGTCGTTATTGTTATTGTTGTAAATATTAATGTTAGTGTTATTATTATTATTATTATTTAAGTTAGATAACAAATATTCCAGTGCAAGTATTTGTTGCGTACGTCGTTTTAGTTGTCGTGGTCCAAGCAAATCAAGCGGTTTTCGTATCCGCTGTCGAAAATTTTCCATACTTATATATAAAATTTTACCTTTTATGAACCGTTGAGTATTGTTAATCAATAGCTATAAATTATATTATAAATTATTTCACAGTAATTAAAAGACAAAATAATATTAGGTTATGTTGTTCACATCACACTCGAGCGTTTATATATATATATATATATCCGAAATGGCGGCTTGTACAGCGTTTACCGCCTTTTTTGTGGTTGAAAACATCTAAATGTCAACAAATTGATAACAAAATGAAATACTATAATATTAGCAAAATGTTAACCCAAAATTGTTAGTAAAATGTTAACAATAAAATGCTATCTTTTGAATAATACTAAAAAGTCAACATATATGTAACATTTTAGCGATGATAAATTATCAACATTAAATTGGTAACTTTTATTTATCTCTAAAAAGTCACCATTTATAACTACATTTTATGGTAACATTTTGCTAACATTTTCATATTATATTTTGTTAACATTTTTATGTTAACTTTAAGACAACTTTTAAAAGTTATCTTTTTCAAAAGTACTTTTTGTTACCATTTTGATAACATTTAGAAATAGCAAAAAGTTGACTTGGAATAGATAACTAAAAGCCAACAAAAAGCTGAGCTGGCCACTTGGGATGTCCTGGGAGGTTACTAGGATCGGAGCTGACGCCACCTCCTGGACAGTGGGCAGTTCGTTGTCACGCGGGACCAATTTTGAATTTGAAAACAGTGATAAATTTATTGTTGACTATGATGATGATTATTATTTAATGAAATTATGAAGTTATGGATAAGGATAGATGTAATTGAAGAAATATCTTTTATCTGAAGACTGAGTTTTTATTATAAAGTATAGATAAGATTTATTTTTTATCAGTAATAACAGTTGTGCTTGTCAATAGTTCTCGGAGAGAAGTGAAGTTACTTCAGACGGCAGAGAGATCTCTGACCTCCACTCTCCAACTTCTCCCCACTACTCTCATGTTCACACTCATGCTCATACAATATACACATATATATATATATATTCTTATATATCCATGTTCTTTACCAAATATACTTATACTTTTTACTAATACTAATTCGAGACATAAACTTACATATTTACGTTCTTTACTTTACCCATTCTATGACTTTACTTATTACTTATATTGTTTATATTCTATTTTCCTGTATTTGGATATAATCTTTCAGTTAAATATTCTAGACTATCAGAGGTGTATTCTTTTATAATTATTCTATATTTAATTAATTGATACGATTGACATTATCATTTATCGTGAAACATCATTATAGTTATTCTAATGTTATATTTCTATATTTCTATTAATTTATTTATTATACGAGTCACTCTTTATTTAATATGTATATATATTAACAATAATAATTGAGTTCTTGTGATATGGTTTTCATTTATAAGTAACATTTATTTATCAAATATATCTTTTTCTTATTTGTTTATAGAGTATGCATTTGTTTATAACCATATTTACTGTTAACTATAGAACAAGGGCCTATTCATGATTTTTATGCGTGTGTTTTGTTTAGGTTTTAAGTATCGGGTGACAGGAAACGTTCCAAGACCACTCAAACTGTATTTATATTTCTCTGAATACAAAATAAAGATTTATTTATCTATTTATTTAAAGTTTCTTATAATAAAAATATATAATTTAATAAGTATGTGCCACGACGATTTATTATTTAAATTATTGACTAAATATTGATAAGACGCAATAAGTGTTGTAAGATATTAATACATAATTTCAAATGAAATTTAAATGCGCGCCTATTTATGGATCTCAAGTTCACTAATTAATTAACAGGTAGAGGCACCTGAGGCCACTGAGGACATAACAACCTTAACCAGAAGTTAACTTCAAGCTACTGCCGTAATTTAAAGCCAATTTAAAGGAGTGTTGGAGAGCAAGCAGTTTCCTTCAAGTTGACAGTAAATTGTCTGTAACTTGAATTCAATTTGACTACAAGTGTTACTGTTAGACAATGACGTTAAGTTGATTGAAAGTTTCCCTTCAAATTGACGGCAAGTTTTTCTGTCAAATTACATTCAGATGACGGCAGTAGATTTGCATCAACTTGCACGCAAGTATTATCCAGCCGAGGCTTGCCAGAAACTTGTCGGTAAGTTAGCCGTAAATGTTTCACTGCAGAACTTGCTAAGCAATTATATTGAGAGTGTGAGTATCAGAAAAAGTTGTTACACTGTAACACATGTGTAGAGATGTACACAGATATTTAAACCTAACCTTGAAGTGCAGGATTTGAATAAGTAAATTACAGTGCTTTATTAATCATCAAATTTACGCTTTTATAATCAAGTCGATTACTATTTTATAGCAGATACTGGCTTATAGCACTGACGGCTGTCAGTCCAGAAAGGAGAAAAAAAATCACGATCCCTGCACCCTCACTATTTGTAAAAGAGCACGCTCTCAGTAGTCTGACTGTAATCTAAAGAAAATGCTTTCAGTACCTGTGGTACTACGTTCAGTAGTTATTAATTTTTTGATGTTTTACAGATGATCTGTTCAGTATAGTGGAGAAAAATTACAATAATATTTTTTTTATATCAATTAATTATGCCAAATCTTTCTGATATCACCTGTGAGTTTTCAGATGATGATTCTTCAGATGTATTAGCTGATCATCAGTCTAAATTCATAGTAGTTGGTCGAAAACCTCGAATTCATACTTTAAAAAAAAAAAGGCATTTAATACAAAAATTATTCACAAGAGAGGTAAAAATTTAATATTTCCAATATCCAAGTAAATATTTATTAAAATCATGAGTGTGAATGTAGCAGACATCAGACAAATTTCAAATTATTAATAAATCGAATAAATAATTAATAAAATAAAATTTAGAAAAATGCGCATTTAAAAAATTTTGAAATTAATAAGTGCATTTTTTATCAATATTATTTTTTTAATTATTTACCTTATTTATTTATAATTTTAAATTTGTCTGATGTCTGCTACATTCACACTCGTATTAAAAACTAGTATGAAACGACTTTAGTTTTGTATTGATTAAGAAAAAAGTTTAGATCAAAATTAACTTGATTTGAATCAAAATAGGATAAAAACCAGTTTCAGAAACTTACGTGATTCTCAGAAGAATAAATCGCACATCGATTTTAATTATCTCTGTTCTTAACTGTTTGAGGCTCGGCCGTACCTAACGAAATCTCGAATTTAAGAATTCTAATTTCTTTTTGAATATTTATGGGACTCGGATGATGAAAATCTTCCGAGGAAGTTCGTCTTCTGTCTTAAGTCGGAATCTAAGAAAATTGCTGCTATGATAACTACTTAATAAATAATTAGAATTATTAAATTCGAGATTTCGTTAGGTGCGGCCCAGCCTTAATACTTTTTTAAATGTTTGTTGAGGACCCGGGAGCGCTGGAAAAAAAATGTTAAAAATCAAAGAATTTTCGCACCACGAATTCAAGTTGATCAATTTGTATGTAATGAAGCACATGATATTAATTGTTTATTTTGTTCTGGGCAGATAAAGGCTTCTGAGCTTAGTATTTATGCGAGAAGTATTGCAAATTAATTTTCAAAATCTTAATGTATTTTGACAGCATTTGAGCTGTCAACAATCTAAATTTAAAAAAAAAAATTTGAATGTCAGTTATAAAATTAATCGATAACGATTAATGGTACAAAATAATTTACTAATTTTCATAACTAAATATTTTTTTTTCTACTGTTTGGTTTTCTTTCAGCCCACATTTTATTTTCTACTATCTTAAATTTTTTATTTACTAACATCTTTGCATATCATGACAAGATTTTTGATGATTATATTGTTTTTTTTTTTTAAATACCAATTATTTTGATGATTCACGTGCTGTTATATATAGTCCATCAATACTTGAACAGGTATTTTAAAATACTTTTCGTTCAAACATATGGTTCAGATAATTTTGTCTGCTAAAAACAACATAAACAATTATTATCATGTATATGTTATTATATACAAATTTACAAATCAATAGATTCATAAAAATTTATGCCACAAAAATTTCACGCTTTTTGGCAGATTGGTTGCTAAAACTAAAGCGCTCGGGAGCTCTAAAATTTGGAATATTTGTAAATCAAATATCTTTGATATCACATAATTAAAATTTTAAATTAAGGTCAATATCTTTGATAACTTAATTGTGTTTCATATATATATTAGGGTGATCCAAAAAATAACAAATTTTTTTTTTTCTCGCAAACAGGTTCAAAAGTTTCATTTCGATAAAAAAAGACGCCTGTGAAAATTAGAGCTCTTAATATTAACATTAAGAGGTTCCTCTTCGCACTTTTCTATTTTCCATAAGAATAACATGGAAAAAATTTTTTTTACGTCTTCTGATTATTATAAGTAGCTAACGATGCGCCATAGGAATAATTGGCAAGCATATTTTTGTAGGGAATTGAATGCTCTACAAAAAAAGATTCTTATCATTTTTTAAGGAATCTATTTGTTCAAAAGTTATTTGAGGTTGAAGTCGAATTCATATTAAATTTTGAGATTTTCTTACTTTTCCGGCGAAACTATCAGACTTATTACAAAATATCAAAAGACCTTTTTTTTAGACGATTTTATTCCCTAGAAGTTATTTCCAATAAAGTTTTTTTGAATTCCGCATCGTTTTCTAGTTATTTTTATTTTAATGTCAAGCTCTTAAAATCGATCAGAAGACTATTTTTTTATGAGCATGACATTAAAATAAAAATAACTAGAAAACAATGCGGAATTCCAAAAAGCTTTATTGGAAATAACTTTTAGGGAATAAAATTGTCTACGAAAAAGGTCTTGTGATATTTTGTAATAGGTCTGATGGTTTCGCCGGAAAAGTGAGAAAATCTTAAAATTTAATATGAATTCGCCTTCAACCTCGAATAACTTTTGAACAAATAGATTTCTCAAAAAATGATAAGAATCTTTTTTTGTAGAGCATTCAACTCTCTACAAAAATATGCCTGCCAATTATTCCTATGACGCATCGTTAGCTACTTATAAAAATCAGAAGACGTAAAAAAAATTTTTTCCATGTTATTCTTATGGAAAATAGAAAAGTGCGATGAGGAACCTCTTAATGTTAATGTTAAGAGCTCTAATTTTCACAGGCGTCTTTTTTTATCGAAATGAAACTTTTGAACTTGTTTGCGAGAAAAAAAAAATATTTGTTATTTTTTGGATCACCCCAATATATATTATATATATATATATGGGTCATTCCACCAAATAAAATTATTTTTACGGGGCGACCCTCGTCGATTTGGTTCAAACTTTGTGGAGTCGTTCTATATATTAAAAAAAAAATTCTCTGAAAATTTGAGCCTTTTATTTGCAGCTGTTTCAAAGTTATGATTTTTTGGATTTTTTAAAAATTATTGTTTTCAACTTTTTCATTAATTTTTTTGAAGGAAAATTTTTTTTTTTTAAAATGAGCACATAACAGTTTTTCGTAGGAAAAATTCTCAGCTTTCCAATAAGAATATCCATTTTTTATTTTATGTTACAGAAGACCTTTTAAAATTCGATTAAAGACGAAAAAACGATTTTTATGACTGTGCGGCGCTTGATACATCTAATTTGATATTTTTTTCTGAAAGCTGAGATTTTTTCCCACAAAATATGTAATTTTCACGATGTGCATATTTTTTGTTTGAACAAAATCAATAATTATTTAAATGCAAGTCATTAATTTTATAGTTTTAACAAACTGTAATAGTTCATTGTGTGGCAAGAGATGAAACAAAACGATGTCAGACGAAAGTAAAGTAGGCTGCCCGAGCCGTAGGCAAAAGCTGACAGTAATTGCAATCTGAAGTCGTGTTTCATTTAGTGTTACACACTATTTTTTTCATGATTACCTGCATTGAAAATTATTATCAGTGTCAGCAGCTAGTTAGAATCAAGTTATATTAAGACCAATGGCGTGATCAACCATTAGTGTACGCCTAACTTATGATTTGCAATTTATAACTAAACAGAAACCATAAATACTATTTATTATGTACACAAATTTTTATAAAACTTGATTACAAAGTCAGAACTGTCATTAACGCAGATGACATCAATAGTTTGAAATCACTATTGAACAAAACTCAAGAATCAAAGTTCAAATTACTGATTCCTAGACTTGAACCATTGATGCTGGTATCATGAAAAATAGTTTTATAATTTTTGTTTTTAGAGCTTTACTGCAGATACATACCTGAAAACATATCCTCACACCACAAAATTTATACATCCGGATATTCAAAATTCTACCAGCGTTGATTTCACTGTTATAATCAACCCTTATTAAAAGAAACGACTCAAAACGATTGGAAAAAAAATTTTAAATACTTTTTAATGCTTTTGAATACTTTTGAATCACCCTTTTTATGGGCATTTAACATTACAAATCGTTTCGAATCGTTTTGTTTAATCAGGGAATGATGACTTTTTATAGAAAATAAATGTTTTAGACGTACGATACTTGGAGTCAAAAACGGTGAAAGAAACACAAGCAGTGCACTATCTCACCTCTTCTTGATAACTTAAGATATATATGTGTTAAAAATGTATCAACATCCTCAAAACAAATAAGAATTAACTTTTTTTAATGATAGAGAGTTTATATTTTATTTAATTTTGTTCAAACAAAAAATATGCACATCGTGAAAATCACATATTTTTTGGGAAAAAGTCTCAGCTTTCAGAAAAAAATATCAAATTAGATGTATCAAGCGCCGCACAGTCATAAAAATCGTTTTTTCGTCTTTAATCGAATTTTAAAAGGTCTTCTGTAACATAAAATAAAAAATGGATATTCTTATTGGAAAGCTGAGAATTTTTCCTACGAAAAACTGTTATGTGCTCATTTTAAAAAAAAAAAATTTTCCTTCAAAAAAATTAATGAAAAAGTTGAAAACAATAATTTTTAAAAAATCCAAAAAATCATAACTTTGAAACAGCTGCAAATAAAAGGCTCAAATTTTCAGAGAATTTTTTTTTTAATATATAGAACGACTCCACAAAGTTTGAACCAAATCGACAAGGGTCGCCCCGTAAAAATAATTTTATTTGGTGGAATGACCCATATATATATATATATATATATATATATATATATATTAGGGTGGCGCAAAAAAACCGACTATTTTTTTTTTTCCATCTCGCATGAAAATTTGTGGGTTTACGATGTTTTAAGAAGCCTCTCCACAAATCAGCTCGATAAACAATTTTTAAGAGGTCGCTCCCGAATTTTGAAAATATCAAAAATGATCGAAATTCGGATTTTTCTTTAAAATTTTTTTTTTGTCTCGTGGCAGCAATAGTTTACATTTGTAAAATCATGACTATGCTGAAAATTTCAGCCCAAAATTTAAATATTTAAACGGCGCTCAAGAATTTCGAATATTAACTGATAATATGTAACTAATAGTTAGAATTAGTTTTTATAACTCAATTATTGTCATTTCACTTAAATATAACTTTTGCATAACCAAAAATATACAGAACAGTCTTGAACATTGAAATTCGGTCAGTTTTGAATAAGCGAAAAAACCTACAAATTGGATTAAAAAATAAAAAAGTATGTAAATAACTTATTATTTCTATTTCTTGGGTTATATTTTCATTCATAGTCATGCAAATTGATGTTGAAAAAATCGAGAAGCTTTATTATCAATATTTAAGGGTCGCTCAAAAACGTCCAAGAGACTGCGCTCGGAAACATTCAAAATTCTTGAGCGCCGTTTAAATATTTAAATTTTGGGCTGAAATTTTCAGCATAGTCATGATTTTACAAATATAAACTATTGTTGCCACGAGAAAAAAAAAATTTTTAAATAAAAATCCGAATTTCGATCATTTTTGATATTTTCAAAATTCGTGAGCGACCTCTTAAAGATTTTTCATCGAGCTGATTTGTGGAGAGGCTTCTTAAAACATCGTAAACCCACAAATTTTCATGCGAGATGGAAAAAAAAAAATAGTCGGTTTTTTTGCGCCACCCTAATATATATGTATATCTATATATATCAGTAGCATTGAGTTAATTAATTATAAATAAGCGATGCTTCTCGTAGATTGGAGGCTGCTTATCACAGTATAAAAATGATGTACAAGGCAGAATATTCGAAACAATACCATCATGGGGTTATTTGCCACTTCATCAAGTCATTCCAATGTCTGCCATTCAAGCTGGGTATGAACAAAATCTTTTAAAAGTAAATACCTCAAAATTGATATAAATTTTAGTAACATTCTTGATGTGTTGTTGCAATTTCTGTTTATTCAAGACATATCGTTATGGGCCTAACACAATGTGGTCAATTTATTCTCACATATACATATAATCTTGATCTAAGAGGAATAGGTTCTCTGTACAAATATCGTTTGCATTGGTGGACATTTTCACCTAAAAAATTAGCCCGTAAAGTTGCTGAAATTGTTCTTTTTGGTAACTATACTATTAACAAAGAATTGGAAATCGTCATAGCTCAGTGGCCAATGGAAAAGAATAAAATTGTGATCCATGGCTTACAGTAAGTATACATGTAAATGTATATAAATATAAATTATGTATTACTGTTTAAAAAAAAACGACTAATTTTTTTTTCTTCATTGTATCGAAAATATTATTGGAAATGACGAAAAAAAAAAATACTGTGAGAGTTTGAGCTCTTAATATTCAAATTAACAACTGCCGCATCGCAATTTTCTATTTCCCGTTTAAATAACATGGGAAAATTTTTTTTTAAACTTTGAAATTTTATAGCTCACGGTGGGACCAATACTTTAAAATATTTAGTACACATTCTTTTGGGAAATTTGACGCTCTACAAAAAAGTTCTCTAACAATTTTTCGATATTTTCATTTCTTCAAAAATTATTCAAAGTTAAAGTTAGATTGATGATAAATTTTTACATTTTTCTAATTTTTAGACGCAACCATCAACTTTATGGGAAAATTTTGTAGGATATTATTTGTAAAACATTATATTTCCTATAACTTATCCCTATAATAATTTTCGATATTTCTTACAAGTCGTAAGTTATTTGAATTTAACTTAAAATTTTCTTAAATAATTATAATTTAACTGCTAAAAATTAATTATATTACTCGAATTGTTAGTTTTAATTTTAATTTTAATTGTTTTCTAGTGTATAACCGCAATTACGGCCTTTTACACTTTTTGCCTTTTTATCGCAACTGCTTTACTTTTTCCTGTTTTTCATTGTGCGGCTGTGGCCCGACTTGTGCTTATACTGTACTGTACCATTACGGTGATATCCTCCCCCCACCTTGGCCGTGGGAGTATAGGGGCAAGGGAAACCACAAAGAAAACCATTGCCAGTACAGTTCGGTTTGGGTGAGGCTCCAGTGATCGATAAAATTCCCATTTTACCGATCACTAGATCCTCATCCCGCACCTAACGGTCAAAGACCTCCGATTGAGCTCAACGTGTGGCTAAGCGGTCACGCAACCAAGTAGCGATCATGCTCGAATTATTAGTATTTAAGTCTAAAAACTATTTTTATAAGTAAATTAATTACGGAAAAGTATTCCCTTTTTTTGAACAAAGAATGCCGGTTCATATTATTCAATATTTTGATATTGTTAATTATAAGTGAATATAGGGTAAGTGTGGGTATTACTGCGGTTTTTTTTGTAGGTCTTACTTTAAAAGCAATTTACTGGTGGGTCATTTCATGCCAAATCGACCAATAGTTGGAATCGACCCCTTTCGATTTGGACGAATTTTGGTCAGAAGTTTTCTATTACCATATAACGCAATTCTGTCTAAGGAAAAAAATTTGAAAATTTTTCGGCAAAAGTTATGCGAAATACAAAATTTCGCGATTTTTCCAGTTTTTCAACTTTATTTTTTAAATATCTCGAAAACTATGATAGTTACAATAATGATCCTGTTACGTTCTGGCTTTAATTAAATTTAAATAAAAATTAAAAAAAATTTTTTTTTTGAAGTCTCGAATTATTTATTCGCCGCAGTGGGCGAATAAACCGTTTGACACTTCTTAGAATCATAATTAAACAATAAATTAATAAATCGTTACTTTGTTGGCGATATTATTTTTATTCACCGCCAACAATGTAACGGAAATCTCTTGCGATAAGAGAGTCGCCGTGGCTCGCGGATAGTCTAAACAGATGACGATGTATGAGACCCGGGCCACGACGATTCTCTCATAGGAAACCTGAGATGCAACGTTAACATTTTGATAATGTATAATACCAAGGAGCGACAGAATCAAGTCAGTCGATTACAAGTCAGTCGTTTACAAGGCAGTCGATCACAAGATCTAGTAGAGCCAAGAACTCTACACAAACCTGCTGGCTTGATCCTGTCACTCGGACTTGAAGCAAAATATATATCCGTATTTTATTCAAATACGCACTCCTTATTTAAACTTTGGGCGCCGCTACCGGCAGCCCAATACTCTCACCTGTTCCGGGTGCCGATGCCGGCAGCCTGAACGCTTCCTTTCCGAATCCGAAATTCATGCTTCGAGACCGATGACGCAGGAGGTCAGGATGTGCGGTGCCGCTCGGTCGCGGGATTCGAGGTGTTATCGCGGACCTCACCGAAGGTCATCCGAGAATTAAGTCGGAGGAAGATTTTGTTGAGCTTTCAAGCTCATGTGTTGTTGAGCTTTCGAGCTCGTGTGTTGTTAGGCTTTCGAGCTCATGTGTTGTTGAGCCTTCGAGCTCTGATGGTTGATCGACCAATTGGGATTACTTTCCTCTACGAAGGAACCGAGTCTTCAAATCTCGTCTCGTTTGCACCCAGAGGACGTATCAAGGGATTATTTGGGCCGACTTATGGGGCCCATAATCCCTACCATGGTAAGTCAATAAACTTTTTTGCATAAAATAAAAGAAGGTCAACAGCTGACGCACCTGGGGTCTATTGACACCCTAACGACGTCAACCTGGTAAATTTAAAAATATTCTGTCTCATATGTTGAGAAGCCAGAATGTAACAATCCAAATTTTGTTTTGAAACGGATACTCAAGGCTATGAAAAAGAAAAATATTCAAAAAAAAAATTTGAAAAATGACGAATTTGTCAAATTGTGAATTCATGAAATTCGTCAAAAATGACGATCGACATTAAGTTTTTGGCTCAATTTTTTTTGTATAACACCTTGTACTTATTTTAAAAGATCCTGAAATTTTTAGAATTGTGTTTTTCGTTTTTGCAAAAATATAAATTTTATTAAAAAAAATTTTTTTTTTTTTCTTTATTTTTTTGTTAATAAAGTCAGCAATCACGTAATTTTGTAAATTTCAGCAGTAAAAATTTCACTCATTGTCATAATAATGTGAAAAAGACCATTATAGACGGTTATATTCTTATTTATTTGATATCTATCGACTGTGTTTTTTGTTTTTTCAAAAAATTATTACTGCGGGGCCTAAAGTTGTTTGCCCCTATTACTGCGTGCCAACTACTGCGAATGACCCAATTATTGCGGCTAAATCAGGTACGAAAAACTTCGGGATCAGACAAAAAATGAAATAAAACAAGTTTGAAAGATAATTATTAGCTTAATGAAATGATTAATAGACTTTATTAATATAATAACAGATTTATATTAATTGATAAAAATAAATATGACAATTAAAACGCCGCATAGTACAGACTACTGATGTAGGCTTCGGACTCATGTGGAAACTCCAATTTCATCACCATTAAAAATTCGTGTAGAATCGATTTTTGTAGTCTTCATCAGTAAAAAACTCAATGAAGCAGTTAATAATACTAGTGAACCATCCTCGTATCTGATACTCTGTTACCTTAGCCCGGGTTACAGATAATTTTTCAGAAATTCTGTCTGAAATATTTGGATGACGTTTTAGCAAACTTTCAAGCCCAAACCTTCCTGGCTTATTATTAGGGAGTGGGGTTTTACTTTCATCATTGTCACACAGTATTTTTAAGTTTTCAACCAATTTATTTTTTGTTACTGGGAAACCTTGTTTACAATAGTAAAAAATCCATTGAACTAGTTCATTTTCTTCTTCATAACTAAGTACAGTTGATGGTCCAGATGGTTTGTCACTGTATTTGTGAATTTTTTTTGCTCTTATCGTAGATTTCGGTATATTATTTTCTAGAAACTTCAGCAACTTTCATGTCCCCTAGAACTTCAGCTAAAGTTAATTTTACGTCAGCTTTATTATAATGATATCTTGTTTTTTTTATCACTTTAGATTTGTTTTTTTTGTTAACCTTCTGTTCATTATTAACTTTAGGCTTTTTTGATTTTTAACAAAAAACAACTTACAGGCAACTTGATACACGCACTATTTTTATCGGTTAATAGTATATTGTATAACTAGTGCGGTAAGTTGTCGATTGCCCACGAGAGCGAAGTTGAGCGCACGAACGTCGTTCGTGCGCTCATTCGCTCGAGTGGGTAATCGACAACACCACACGAATTGAACACAGTTTTTTTTATCATTAATGCAATACAAGTACTATCTCAGTGCTCGCTGTTTTATTCTCCAAGTAGCTTTTTGCTGATTCAACTGTTGCCGCGACATATTTGTGGGTTAAACGATAATCTGCATGCGACAAGAAGTAAATTTGAGTGCGACAAGTAAACTTGTCGCACTCAAATTTACTTGTCGCACGCAGATAATCATTTAACGCACACAAATCTCGTGGAAACAGTTGAATGGGCAAACAGCTATTTGGCAAACAAAAGAACATGCGCTAAGGTAGCACTTATATTGCATGAATGGTAAAAAATAAAAAATTTTACTACCGCAGTAATGAGTACAAATGCATACGACTAGAGGCGTTTCTATTACTGCGGGTTATTGAGAAAACCTCAGTAATGCATACATGCCCAGTTTATTGGTACTAATTACTGATTTCATAAATAAATAATATTAATTAATCAAAATTCAATTTTTATTGAATTTTTGGTATTAAACAAAGGCTATCTGACTTCTGTAAGCAATAAATATATAAATTGAGTAATTTATTTGAGAAAAAAGGACCTTTTAGTTCCACGTCTTTTCGCACAAGAACTCACAAAAAAGGCATAATATTCAACCTCTATCACCTGTCAATTTTAATTCATTAATAAAAAATTCTAAATTTATTGTATATGTAAGACTACTGTACAGTTAATGTTTTTCAGGTTTCAATTATTAGCAATAATTTTTTTAAATCAACAAAACTCAGTTATCGTTTATTTATAATTGAAACAAAAAAATCCGCAGTAATACCCACACTTACCCTAGAAGAAAATATCCCAATTGTAATAAAACTCTTTTAGTTTAACAATTGCAATTATTCGAATTATAATAAAGAAATCATTTTTCGACTTAAATTCTAATAATTCGAGTAATATAATTAATTTTAAACAATAAACTTATGATTATTTAAGAAATTTTTCAGTTAAATGCAAATAACTTACGATTTGTAAGAAATATCAAAAATTAATTATCATAGGGTTAAGTTATAGAAAATATTATGTTCTACAAAAAATATCCTATAAAGTTTTCCGATAAAGTTGATGGTTGCATCTAAAAATTAGAAAAATGTAAAAATTTATCATCAATCTAACTTTGACTTTGAATAACTTTTGTAGTGCGCTCTGGTTTCGTAAATAAACATGTAAAATATGTACACTAGGGTGTTCCGAAAAAAAAAAAATATTTTTTTTTTTACGTCTTATGGGCTCAAAAGTTACTTTATATTATTAAAAAAATTCTTACCAATTTTCAGCCAGATATCTTTAAAATTGAGCTATTACAAAGGAGGGTCTCCTTTCTCATTTAAAATACACTTGAAAATTGTTCATTTTAGTTTTTCGTTATTAAGACTATGAAAAAAATTTTTTATTTCCAATTCCGCCTAGTATAATTTTGTAGGAAATGAAATTCTTTACAAAAAAGTGCAAAATGCATTATGTACGTCGAACAACTGGGAAAAAGTTACGAGGCTTTAAAGATCAACAAAATTTAGTTTCCTCAGTGTTAAATTTTTTTAACTTCCCGCTACGAAAATCGACGATTTTCGAAAAATTGGGAAGTTATTGTTTTAATCCCGATTTTCGAAAGTCGAGTTTTCATCAGATGTCGACGTTTTAAGGTCCTAGGAAGCTATTCTGACTATTTTCAGAATGATGCCCGAGTGTATGTGTGTGTGTGTGTGTGTGTGTGTGTGTGTGTGTGTGTGTGTGTGTTTTACTTTAACTTTTTAACTAATGAATCGATTTGGATGGTTGAGGTGGCAATCGAAAGAGCTTGTTGGCCCTCAACTTTCCTGAAAATTTCAGATCATTTGATCAAGTAGGCTCGAAAATATTGGCGAATTACGAAAAAAAAAAATTTTTTTTTTAGTTTTTTAACTTTATAAGCGGCGTCGAATGCCACCTCAACTATCTCAATCGGTTAATTTTTTCGAGAGATATCGTTGGCGAAAGAAATGATAAAAAACGGTTTTTTTCGATTATCTTTGAAGTGACTCATCCGATCAATTTCAAAATTTAATCAGCTCTAGAATTCAAGAAAATGCGCCGATTGCCACCTCAAACGTCAAAATCGGTTGATTGGTTCAAAAAATATCGGCGCTGAAAAGTCAAAAAAATAACATTTTATGTTATTTTTTCCAGATAAATTAAAATATAATGTGCTAAAATGTGTCTGAAATCATACCAACTCTTTCTCAATATAGTCTCTTTCGATCGTCAGATAATGTCATATAACTTGTTCCTTAGTTTTAAACATATTGTCAGCGAAAAATTTAAAAAACCCAGTCTTTAATGTTTTTCTCGGATATTCCATGTATTATTGCTCTGACCTAAGTCAAAACTCATTCAAATCTTGATTTTGATCACTGACATTGATTTCTGCCTCAATATATTTATTTCAGAGAACATAATCGATAATAAAAATTAAAAAGCCGCTTCTTCATTAATGATTTTCGATTCTTAACTTTTCAAACTCTAGCATAGAACGTAACTTGTTAGAGCTTGAAAAGCTTATAAAAAGATGATTCCATGTAATAGCATTTTCGAGCTCGAAGAGCTCGAAAATATATTCACAGTGATGTTTTCAAGCTCCTTGAGCTCGAAAACAGCGGAAAGTTTTGGGGCTGGTCCGCAGGGCCAACCGACGCCCAGATTTTTTTTATTACTTTTCATTTTTATTCTATCAAAAAATTTTTTTTTCAAATTTTGACAAGCACGTTCTTGTAGGAAATTTAATTTCCTACAAAAAGTATCTGATATCTTATATACGTCAAATGAATGACAAACAAGTTACAGGTCTTTAAATGTCAACGAAAAATTAAGTTCACTTTTCGTTGACATTTAAAGACCTGTAACTTATTTGTCATTCATTTGACGTATATAAGATACCAGATACTTTTTGTAGGAAATTAAATTTCCTACAAGAACGTGCTTATCAAAATTTGAAATAAAAAAATTGTGATAGAATAAAAATGAAAAATAATAAAAAAAAAAAATTTAACACTTAGTGAGTTTCATTATAATGAAACTAAATTTTTGTTGATCTTTGAAGCCCCGTAACTTTTTCCCAGTTCATTTAACGTACATAATGCATCAACACTTTTATGTAAAAAATTTAATTTCCTACAAAATTATATCTGGCCGAATTTAAATAAAAAATTTTTTCATAGTCTTAATAACGAAAAACTAAGTGAAAAATTTTCGCGTGTATTTTAAATGAGAAAGGATACCCCCCTTTGTGATAGCTCAATTTTAAAGATATCTGGCTGAAATTTGGTGAGGATTTTTTTTATAATATAAAGTAACTTTTGAGCCCATAAGACGTTAAAAAAAAAATATTTGTTTTTTTTTGGGACACCATAATATACACTTACCCGAACTGTCTTCAAATCTCAATAATGCACAGTAGTCTGACTTCACTCAAGTGCTTGAGAATACTATCACATACATAAAAAATAAAACACTCATATAACAAATTAAATTTTCTAAATTTCTTATTGATATTCATAAGTTATCGTAAATATAGTTAAATGATAAGTTGAACGCTTCGACATGCGTTGAAATATACACTTACTTAAAAAATGATAGAATTTTGAAATAACAAAAATTCTTGCTTTGAAATTTAAAAAAATAATTGAAATTTACAGACAAGGTTTAGATTTTTTTTAAATTGAATTAATAATTATTCATTGAAGTTATTAAGAAATATCAAATAATTTTTAACTTGCTGATATAAAAATTGATAATTTTCGAAAAATCGGGAAGTTATTGTTTTCAACAGCTCATATTGATCTAATAAAATATTCATATTGTACCGAAAAATTAATGGGTAAATTCGATATTTAAATTGTTTTATAAATTTTTCATCAAATTAAAGCAAAATAAATCCACAAAAATTTCAAATTCAAATTATTTTGACATTTTACCGTTTCTAAACTTTTTGCAATCCCGGGAAAAAATGATCAGACCTGACCATGCCTGTTCATGAATGATCAGGCCTGAAATTAGACCTGATCATGCTTGTTCATGTATGATTAGGCCTGAAATTAGACATGATCAGGCCTGATCATACCTGTCCATGTCTGAAGCGTTGAATACACTTAGGCCTGATCATGCCTGTTCATGTCTGAAGCGTTAAATACAGTCAGGTCTGATCATGCCTGTTCATACCTGTCCATGCCTGATCATGCCTGTTCATGTCTGAAGCGTTAAATACAGTCAGGTCTGATCATGCCTGTTCATGTCTGGTCATGTCTGAAGCGTTAAATACGCTCATGCCTGATCATACCTGTCCATGCTTGGTCATGTCTGTTCACGCCTGTTCATGTCTGCTCATAGATCTAAAATTTTGTTGACCAAGAATCTATTACGTATAAGATTTTTATTACTTGAAGTTCATACGAAACTTACTTTTCTACTAAATCTCTTAGGTCAGTGGGTAGCGAGTTACACTTTCGAGCGCAAGGTCCACGGTTCAAATCCTGCACACGCCCGAATTTTTTATTTTTTTTATTTTTATAGCAATAATTATATACATGTATAATTGAATATAGTTATACATAATTATATATAATTATATAGGGCCATTTTTTATATATAATTTTTTTACCCGGATGGGCATGAACAGACATGAACATACCTGATCAGACCTGAACATGCCTGATCAGTCCTGGTCAGGCATGGTCATTTTTCATGTCTGATCAGGCCTGAAGACTCATGCCTGTTCATGTCTGATCAGGTCTGATCATTTTTTCCCGGGTATATATATCTAAAAATTTTGCCGCCCCTAAAATCATGTCACTCTAGGCCCGGGCCTCACAGCATTACTCCATCGAAATAAACTAGACTCGACTAAGTATTGGGAATTTCTCATCCCATTGGAAAAACCTTATTTTATTTGTTTATCTCCGACGTATATATATTAGTGATCCAAAAAAAAACTTTTTTTTTTTTCCAAGTCGCATCATCTCAAAAGTTTCTATAAGGTATAAAAAAAATTATCGCCAAAAGCCAGCGTGATATTTCAATTATACGAGGCACTCAATCATTTTTTATTTTTCCATATACAGTAGATTCGCGATTTTCTTCTCGTCCTCAGGGATGTTTGGAACAAAATCGAGAGAAAGTTAAAAGGCGCGGTAATTGGGGTATTTGTTTAGAAGAGTGGCTCACAACTGTTTCAATTGCCAAAAATTCAATTCTAGACATATCGCTTTAAATCCAATTTCAACCGACATTATTTTTCGGCGGATTGAAGATACATGTGCTTAATTAGGTGTTATTTAAGCCACAGTAAGTTATAAGTGTATACCAAGGTATAATTATGCTTGATTTAGCGATATTGTTAGTTATTTTTCAGTTCCGTGCTACACTGCACTAATTGACATAATTCTCTTATTATTCTATGCATTAACTCTTAAGTCAACCACCAAAACTCAAAGTATATGCCCATGTGCCATAGTGCATGTAGTTTCGTCTTAAGTACGTCAACGGACTCATCAGTAAGGCTATGTTAACGTACTCATGCCTTAGACTACATCTCTTACTAGTACGCGCCGGCGTAAAACAGTGTTGTGGGCTTCAGCCAGACACTATACTAGCAAAGGGAGGCGGATACCGCCCAAACTACTTGCAACAAAATATTAGGTGAGCTGTTGTACATCTTAAAAGTATTGAAACAACACAAATATGCCGATTTTCACTATTACAAGAGTTGAAAAATCTTTTGTAACTCTTAGTTAGACCTTTCTATCGCCACCGTTCTTCTTACGGTATTATATAAAATTACTTATATTTATTAGAAAAATTTATTTTAGAAAATTTACATAATTTTATGTTATTTTTATCAATTTTGTACATTCTGATTGCAAGGTCTGGATAGATATCTAGTGTTAGGGACATAAACTCATACAGAAAATTTAATCCGCCGTGTAGCTGAACACGTGGGAAAAGTTTAATTGGTAGTGGGGATACGTCTGTGTGAATGTTTCGTGTATTTGTGCAAGAATAAATGATCTTTAAGGAACATAGTGTAATATTCTAATGTCTAATATTTATCATTTAACTCATCATATCAATATGTGAAATATAGTTATGACTATTTTGATTTGTATCCATTGTAGAATTAGTAACATTATTTGAATTATCGTTACAAATCTCAATTGACAAGGTCCTTATATTATTGCTTTCATCCAAAGTAATATCAAAAATTTTATTAACCATTTTTTCACTACAAATTTTCTGAAAAACTTTCCTTTAAAATGTTAATAGCTATTTTATTTGATCTTTAGGTTTACTAAATAATGCGATAATAGCAAGAGCACAAGAAATACTTTTTAATTTGTTTTTGAATATATCTGTAAATTACTGGAATACGGAAAAATGAAAAATAAAAAATTGTACGTAAAGCGGAAGAAAATCGCGAGTCCCCTGTTGAAATAATCCTATAGATTCCAATAAGAATTAAGTGTATTGGGACCTAATCTGCTTTCGTCGCTGCAAATCCATATACATACCCATAGAAATTTTCAAAGGAAAAAAATAGAAAGCTTAATGGAATTTATATGTCTAGAGAATTTCTATCTGGATTTGCCAAGATGTATTATAGCTAGTGAACTCTATAAGAAAATCCAGTAACATACGTAATGATAACGATCGTCTTCTATTGAAGTATCCAATTTCATAATAATATTAATTTAATATATTTTCATGTGTAAATTACAATCAAGAGGGCCTTACATCTACTTATATCAAACGTGCTATCCAGATTGGATTTTTAAGCCAGATATAATGTTATGTATCTGGATATACTACTCAGGTGTAGTTATGGGCTTCTAAAGGAATATCCTACTGAATATTATAAATAATCAAATGTATTTTTATCTGTAAAAAACAATCAAGAGTGCCTTAAAACAATGTGATTTCTAATGGACTATCCGTATTATATTTTTATGTCAGGCCTAATGTTATGTATCTGGATATACCCAAGTGTAGCTGTGGGCCTCTCTAAGGATATCCAGCATTTCATTAAGATTACTTTTAAATATTTTTCTTTGCGTTTTCATCCGGTAAAACTACGAAAAAAATTTTTCTCTGAATTTTCCATCAATTATTCTTGTAGGAAATTCAATTCTTTACAAAAAAGTGCTGAATTAGTTTTTTCGTAATCCTAACGGGTAAAAAGTTATTGAGCTTTAAATATTCGCAATAAAAGAAAATTTAATCAGATATGAAGAAAATTAAATTCAGTATCCATCCGCAAGTACTAGCTTTAATTGAAAAATATAATGAATTTTGGACAAAAGATGAAGAACAGAAACAATATCTGTTACAAATAGTTGCTGATCATAGGAAAAATATAAAAATATAATTTCAAAAAAAAATTACAATTGATATTTTATTTTTTAATAAATAAAAATTACTATAACTCGGAAACTATAGACTTAAGTGACTTGACTCATAGGACTTTTTTTGAAGGGAATAAAATTTTCTATAAAATTTCTACCAATATTTTTAGTGTACTTTCATTGGTTTACGTTCTGCAAGCCAATAAAGGTCGATTTCATAGGAAGAATGACTTTCGCAACGGACACAAGTGAAACAGCTGGAATTACAGCTAAGTAACTATGGGTATTTTTGAAAAACACCAAATGCCCTACAATTTGCGACCAAAACCGCGTCAATATTATAAAACGCTGCTGATTATTAGAAAGTTAAAAAAAAAGTAATTTAATTTACGTGTATTTTAAATGGGAAATCTTTGAAATCAAATGGAAAGTACTTAGGATTGGAATTTAGAGCTCAAACTTGGCAGGAATTTTTGTTTCAGCATGAAATACAATATTTTGCTTGTTGAACAACGAAAAAAATACTTTCGCCGGAAACGAAGCAACCTAATATATATCTTTGATAAAATAAAAAAAAATTGACTTTAATTTCATAAATTTTTTTGATGATCATTTACCATTTATTAAAATAAAAAAAATTTTTTTTGAATATAGATTGAAATGAGTAGAATTTATAGAAAAAAAATGGGAGAATATTATTTCAAAAATGAGAAAAAAAAAAAATTTGAAAATTTTTTTTTCAGCTTTTTCTTGAGAGGAAAATTTTAAATTTTTGTCTATAATTAGAGTGCAACTCGAAGAAAAATCTCGCACTGGACAGACGATGTCGGTCAAGTAGTTCTCGAGAAAAATTTTTTTTACGATTATTCGTTTTTTAGGTAGATTTTTTGAAAAATCTAGGTATTGTATTTGTCCCCATGGTCGATTTTTCAAGGAGTTTTGTCACAACCTATCATAATTAGTTGAGTAGAGTTCGAAAATACCATTCGTTGAAAAATTTATATATGTATGTATATATATATATATATATATATATATATATATATATATATATATATATGTAAAATGAGCGAATGCTCTGTGGGATTCTGGTGTAGGTGTGGTTAATTCAATAACTAACAATTAACACAAAAATTACAGATAATAGAATAGATCTTTATTTAACAATATGTACACTGAATAACTGTAAGAAAAATACTTAAGAGCGAATGCAACTACACGATACGCGATAGCGAATGCGACTGTAAAGGAATGCGCGTATAAATTCGACACGTGGTCGATAGCGGTTAATGACGCGATAATTAATTTATAATTAATAACACGCGAGCAACAATTCAATATATACTCAATAATTAGTAGCCTTGATATACTAGCTAATTATTGAGAATAGTTAAGCGGAGATTTAGCGGAGCGGTTCAGACTTATATCACACTAGTGATATATTGAGCGAAGCGGTTAGATGGATAGCTGTATTCGTACTGATCGAACTACCAAGTCGATCCTGGCTTGCTGGTGTTGAGCCGGCGTTTTCACTCGGTGCTGACGTGGCAGCATTGCTGCATAAGACGAATTTTCCCATTGGCTTAAAAACGCGCCAACCGGAAGTAGATAACAGCCAATTTCCTTATTGGCTGCCGAGCACGCTGATATGAGACGAATTATTCCATTGGCCGGCTGGTAGCGGGTTCTCATGCCATTTTGACACGGTCATGAGCTAGAAATTGCAGGTGTCGGGCCCAGATAGCGAGTGACCCAGCACTATTCTGACATTCAAGTCAGTAGCGAGTTCGGCTGCTCCCGTACGTAGCGAAAGTACACGAAGCTTTTCAAAATGATTAAGCTCGAGACTGAACAATATATATATATATATATATTAGGGTGGGCCAAAAAAAGTGACTATTTTTTTTTTCTTTAGTTACAGTGAAAATATTGTTTGAGATGATGAAAAAAAAATTCTATTAAAATTTGAGCTTTTAATATTAATATTAAGAGGTGCCTATTTGCAATTCTCCATTTCCCATTTAAATAACATGGGAAAAAAAATTTTTTATTTTTTTATTTTTCTAGCTCGGCATTCGCACCTCATATAAATGAGTCCGTAGCATATTCTTGTAGAGAATTTAACGCTCTACAAAAAAGGTGTCTTATCATTTTTTGATAAATCCATCCATTCGAAAGTTATCGCAGCTGGAAGTCAAATCTATAATAAATTTCCAGATCTTTTTAATTTTTCAGCAAAACTATCAGACTGATCAAAAAATTTCATAAGATCTTTTTTATAGACAATTTTATTCCCTACAAATTATTTTTAATGAAGTTCTTTGAAATACCGCATTGTTTTCTAGTTATTTTCATTTTAATGTCAAGCTCGTAAAAATAATAGTCTTCTACTCTATTCTGAGAACTTAGGATTAAAATGAAAATAACTAAAAAATAATGCGGAATTTGAATGAACTTTATTTCAACAAATTTGTAGTAAATAAAATTGTCTATAAAAAAGATCCTGTGACATTTTTTGATAAGTCTGATAGTTTTGCTGGAAAAGTAAAAAGATCTGGAAATTTATTATAGATTTGACTTCCAGCTCCGATAACTTTCGAATGGATGGATTTATCAAAAAATGATAAGAGACCTTTTTTGTAGAGCGTTAAATTCTCTACAAGAACATGCTATGGACTAATTTATATGACGTGCGAATGCCGAGCTAGAAAATTAAAAAAATAAAAAATTTTTTTTCCCATGTTATTTAAATGGGAAATGGAGAATCGCAAATAGGCACCTCTTAATATTAATATTAAAAGCTCAAATTTTAATAGAATTTTTTTTTCATCATCTCAAACAATATTTTCACTGTAACTAAAGAAAAAAAAATAGTCACTTTTTTTGGCCCACCCTAATATATATATACATACATATATAAATTTTTTAACGGATGGTATTTTTGAACTCTACTCAACTAACTATGATAGTTTATGACAAAATTCCTTGAAAAATCGACCATGAGGACAAATATAATAGTTAGATTTTTAAAAAAATCTACCTAAAAATAAATAAAACAAAAGTTATAAGAGTTTAAATTCACAAAACTTTGATTAAAAAAAAACTACCCAATGGATTTTAACGAAACAAACGGCGATCGAAAGAGGAAAAAAATCAATCTATCGGTTGACCCTGTGGGCCAGCCCCAAAACTTCCCGCTGTTTTCGAGCTCTTCGAGCCGTTTTGTGTGCCGTTCTTTTCGAAAAAAAACGTTTTTTACCATTTTTTCTCCAACGATATCTCTCAAACGAATTGACCGATTGAGACGGTTGAGGTGGCAATCGACGAATTTTATCAAGTTCTAAAGCTGATCGAATTTTGAAAGCGATTTATCGAGTCGTTTTTGAGAAATTTCAAAAAAACTAAAAAAAAATTTTTTTTTAATTCTTTCGTTAACGGTTTTTCTTGAACGAATGAACCGATTTTGATGGTTGACGAAGTGGCATTTGACGCGGCTTATAAAATTTTAGAGGTGAGTAGATTTTGGAATCAATCCATCGAGCAAATTAAAAGTTATCAAAAAAAAAAGGTCTCATGATATTTTGTAATATAATATAATAGGTGTCATTCGACGCGGCTTGTTCATATCTTGAAGCTGTAAAAATTTGAGCTTAATCGGTAGGGTGCGTTCGGAGATATTTCAAAAATGTTTTATTTGGATAACTTGTAATGTGGTCGATGGATTAAATCCAAAATCTAATCAGCTCTAAAACTGTATAAGCCGCGTCGAATGCCACCTCAACCATCAAAATCGGTTAATTCGTTCGCGAGATATTGTGGGAGAAAGAAATGCTAAAAAATGTTTTTTTTTGAAAACAAGGGCATACAAAAGTATTTTCGAGCTCATTATTATTCACAATAATGTTTTCGAGCTCAAGGAGCTCGAAAATAGCGGGAAGTTTTGGGGCTGGCCCGTAGGGTTAACCGATAGACCGATTTTTTGTTTTATTTTCTTTTTAATTTAATTAATCGGCTTCTTTCACGAAATAAGAATCGTGACTCTCTATCTACAAGCTAGCATACTGAGCGCACCAAGACATGCCACTACCACCGTTTATGTCTCTCATCTCCAAAAGATTTAGATTCTAGGTTTTAATTTACGTGTTCGTTTAGACTGGTTGTCGATACCGGAGAAATAAAAGTCGGCTGGCGCCCGCCAGGATCTGGAAGAGATGGGAGGGGTGACCGGTGGGCGAAGTGTAACGTAGCCCGATTTTGTTCAATTTGAGTATTGAGTAATTGAGTAATTTTATTGAGTAAAAGTTTTGAGTCATTTTATTATGTTTGATCGAATATATGAAATATTACGTTACAAGTTATTTATGTGCCTTGGGCGAACCGCACGCCAATACGGTCGAGGTGAGTAATGTTTGCAGCAGGGTTAGTATAAAGCCGAGGCCCGTAAGGCTAATTAAGAATATTAAAGGCAGTTTAAGCACCATTAACAATCCTCGCACCAATACGGTCTTAGTGATTAATTTCTGCAGCAGGGACATACAGCCTCAGCCCTAACGGGCCTCAGCTTGATCCTATGCCTGCTGCAAACGTTACTCACCTCAACCGTATTGGCGCGAGGTTTGCCCAAGGTACATAAATAACTAAAACATATTTTTTTAAATTATAAACGGTGAATTATGAATAATTTTTAAAAGCAAGCTAGTATTTACGTATGTAAATACTAGCTTGCTCTTAATGTATTTATGTATATTAAATTTTATTTTTTGCACATAGAAAAAAAATAACTTACATAATTAAATCTATCGAAATACGAAGTAGGTTCTAAAGTCATATCTGATCAATTTTTTTAACTTCCCGCTAAAAAAATTGGAAATTTCCAAAAATTCGGGAAGTTATTGGTTTCGGTCCGATTTTCGAAAATCGAATTTCTAAGAGATCTTGACGTTTTGATAGGCTCGTTCGGAGATATTCCACAAATAAAATTTATTCACAAATGTTCTTTTAGAATAACTTGTAATGTGCTCGATGGATTAAATCCAAAATCTAATCACCTCTGAAGCTTTATAAGCCGCGTCGAATGCCACCTCAACCATCAAAATCGGTTCATTTGTTCAAGAGAAACCGTTAACGAAAGAATTCAAAAAATAATTTTTTTTTAGTGTTTTTGAAATTTCTCAAGAACGACTAGATAAATCAATTCTCAAATCTGATCAGCTTTAGAACTCACTGAAACACGTCGATTGCCAGCTCAACCGTCTCAATCGGTCAATTTGTTTGAGAGATATCGTGGGAGAAAAAATGGTAAAAAACGGTTTTTGTGGAAAAGAAAGCCATACAAAACGGCTCGAAGAGCTCGAAAATGTATTCACAACAATGTTTTTAGAGCTCAAGAAGCTTGAAAACAGCGGGGAGTTTTAGGGCTGGCCCGCAGGGTCAACCGATATTGAAAGCCCGTTTACTTTTTAGCCGTTAGGATTACAATAAAACTATTTCAGAGCTTTTTTGTAGAAAATTAAATTCCCTATAAAAGCAGGTGCATCAAAAGAGAAAAAAAAATTTTTTCGTAGTTTTAACTGAAGTAAAGGAAAAAAAAAATTTCACATGCTATTTACAGTAGACCTTGTTGAAAACATCCAATACAGTCCCATACACGACAATAGAATCTGTAATGGCTTGTATGTAATCTATCTGGAAGAAAAAATTTCAAGATAGAGTTAGATTTTGAATCTATTGGAATCTATATATAATAGGGTGTTTCAGAAAAAACAAATTTTTTTTTGGTATTCAAAAATTGAAAGTATACCTGAAAATAAAAATTTTGGTGCAAATCCGAGCTCTTAATAATAATATTAAGGTTTGCCTCAATCCATTTTTCTATTTTCCATTTAAATAACATAGGAAAAAAATTTTTTTTTTTTTAGAATTTTCTAGCTTACAGACCACTCGACGGATTTCTATGCGCAATGAAACTTTGTGTAGGAAATTGAACGCTCTACAAAAAAAGTCTCTTATAATTTTTTGATAAATCCCACTGTTCAAAAGTTATTTAAGTTTCAAGTTAAATTTATAGTAAATTTTGAGATCTTTTCACTTTTCCGGCGAAACTATCAGTCTTATTACAAAATGTCATAGAAATTTTTTTGTAGGTAATTTTATTCCTTACAAATTATTACGAATAAAATTTTTCGAAATTCCGCATTGTTTTCAATTTATTTTCATTTCAATGTCAAGCTCTTAAAATTAATCAGAAATCTATTTTTTTAAGAGCTTGACATTGAAATGGAAATAACTTGAAAACAACGCAGAATTCCGAAAAACTTTATTCGTAATAATTTGTAAGGAATAAAATTATCTACAAAAAAGTTCCTATGATATTTTTTGATAAGACTGATAGTTTCGTTGGAAAAATAAAAAAATCTCAAAATTTACTATAAATTTGACTTGAAGCTTAAATAACTTTTGAACAGTGGGATTTATCAAAAAATAATAAGAGACTTTTTTTGTAGAGCGTTCAATTTCCTACAAAAACATTTGTTGTGCATAAAAATCCGTTGATTGGTTTATGAGCTGAAAAATTCTAAAAAAAAAAAATTTCTTTTCCCGTGTTATTTAAATGAAAAATATAAAAATGGATTGAGGCAAACCTTAATATCATTATTAAGAGCTCGGAATGGTACCAAAATTTTTATTTTTAGTTATACTTTCTATTTTTGGGTACCATAAAAAAAACAAAAATTGTTTTTTTTTTTTTTGAAACACCCTAATATATAAGTCCATAATAGCAGGTTTTTTTTATTGAAAGTAATAGGACTATAATGTAATTTGTATTCGTATGGATCCTGTCTGCACCTTACCTGTAGGTTTGTATCTGTTCTTATCGTAAGTTCGTATGGACATAAATACCTATGTAGATTTCCGAATACGAGGTATAAAATGTTTTCTAATGGTTTTAAATAGAATTTCCACAGTCGGAAAAAAATGTGTTCCATTTTTGTAACAGCTACATTCAAAACATCGAAATCATAAAGTAATTCCAGATAAGCGGAAATGAATAATCTATCTGCAAACATCAATAACATGACTTTGTGATCTATGTTATTTTATGAACAGCTACGGACATAATGAAATCATCTATCCATCGGAATACCTTTGGAATTGCAGCGACAAAAACACATTAAAAATGGCCATTCGGCAGCCGAAATTGAAGGTAGATTTTCCAATTAATCGATGTAAAAAGTTTCATACATACATATCTTGTGATACATGTTAGTGTATAGTCATGATATGAAATTAGGCTCATTTTCTTAGAGCGAGGGTAAAAAAAGACAACGACTATTTTTGATAGAGAACTTTAGATAGTTGATTTGACAAAACATTATATGGGTAATGAACCAAACTTACCTTCACGTGAACAAAGTATAGAAAATTGAATTAGTATGAGATTATAATTGTAATCGCTATTACGATGGCAAGACGAGTTATAATTATAGGACGTATAGGTACGATTCAAACATCATAATTAATAAAAGAAATACTTTTCAAATATACAATAGCAATGAAATTCACAGGTTATTTTGTTCACAATAAGATACAACTGACGAAATTGAATTATAATGAGAAATGCATAAGTTATGTGGAATGAACACCATATTTTCAACATTTTGTGATTCTATTAGAATTTTCAAGGCCATCAAACTATTGGAAGAATTAGTCAAAACATAAAGTTTAAGGTCAAATATTAAAGCTTACTAAACAAGCTTTAAGATACTTTTTACTGAAATTGTCTATCAGTTTTAGTTTAGGTGTTATATGAACTTCAACAGTGAATAAAAACTGATTTTTTCGAAAAATCGTGGAAATTTAAAACAGCCATTACTTCAAAACTAATCGACCAATTTTGCTCATCTTCGAATTTGATCAAGATAATCGCCTATAGAATAAGTGTAGGAAATTTCGTTAAGACCCGATTAGAACTGTGGGTGCTATCGTAATGACAAGACCAGTAATAATCATTGGTTGTACAGGTGCGTTTGAAACATCATAAGTAATAAAAGAAATACTTTTAAAATATAACACAGCTGTGAAATTTACAGGTTATTTTGTGCACAATAAAATACAACTTTAAAAGTGATTAAAATCTGATTTTTTCCGAAACATCGTGAAAATTTCAAACAGCCATAACTTCTAAACTAATTGACCGATTCAGCCCATCTTCGAACTTAACCGTGGTAATTACACATAAAATAAGTGTAGAAAATTTCATTAAGATCAGATAAGAATTATAGACGCAATCGTATCCTCAAAAGTCCGTTATATTACATATATATATATATATATATATATATATATATATATATATATATATATATATATATATATATATATATATATATATATATATATATATATATATATATATATATATTTATGTAATATAACGGACTTTTGAGGATACGATTGCGTCTATAATTCTTATCTGATCTTAATGAAATTTTCTACACTTATTTTATGTGTAATTACCACGGTTAAGTTCGAAGATGGGCTGAATCGGTCAATTAGTTTAGAAGTTATGGCTGTTTGAAATTTTCACGATGTTTCGGAAAAAATCAGTTTTTAATCACTTTTAAAGTCCATATAATTTTAAAACTAAAACTCACAGATAATTTCTGTAAAAAGTATTTAAAAGTTTGACGAATAATCTTTAATTTATGACCTTAAACTTATTATTTTGACTATTTTTTCTAATAATTTGATAGCCTTAAATGTTTTAATAGAATCAAAAAATGTTGGAAATATGGTTTTCATTCCATATAACTTATGCTTGTCCCATTATAATCCGGTTTCGTCAGTTGTATTTTATTGTGCACAAAATAACCTGTAAATTTCACTGCTATTTTATATTCTAAAGGAATTTCTTTTATTATTTATGATGTATCGAATGTACCTCTAATCCCTATGATTATCACTGGTCTTGTCATTACGATAGCACCCACAGTTCTTATCGGATCTTAATGAAATTTTTTACACTTATTCTATAGGCGATTACCTTGATCAAGTTCAAAGGTGGGCTGAATCGTTCGAGTAGTTTTAAAATTATGGCTGTTCGAAATTTTCATGATTTTTCGTAAAAATCAGTTTTTAATCACTGCTAAAGTTTATATAACTTCAAAACTAACATTCATAGACAATTTCCGTAAAAAGTATCTGAAAGCTTGTCTAATAATCTTTAAATTATGACCTTAAGCTTTATGTTTTGACTATTTCTTCCAATAATTTGATAGCCTTGAAATTTTTAATGAAATCTAAAAATGTTGGGAGTATGGTTTCTTATTCCACATAACTTAAGCATTTCCCATTATAATTCAATTTCGTCAGTTGTATTTTATTGTGAAGAAAATAACCTGTAAATTTCACAGCTATTTTATATTTTAAAAGGATTTCGTTTATCGCTTATGTTGTTTCAAACGTACCTGTACGTCCTATAATTATAACTGGTCTTGCCATCGTAATAGCGATTACAATAATGATTATATTAAGTAAATTTTCTATATACTTTGTTTACGTGAAGGTTAGTTTAGTACATTACCTATATAATGTTTTGTCAAATCAACTATCTGAAGTTCTCTCTCGAAAATGGTCGTAGTCTTTTTTTTACCCTTACTCTTAGAAAACAAGCCTCATTTCATATTATGACTATACACTAACATGAATCACAAGATATGTATGTATGAAACTTTTTATATAGATTAATTGGAAAATTTACCTTCCATTTCGGCTGCCGAATGGCCTTTTTTTGTTATAACACCAATAGCACTTAACATTATTTTTTACCCCAAAAATTATGCCGTTGGTCCCATTCGATTATTCTATAACAGTGGTCTTGGTGGGACGCTAGCAGCCCCAAATACCAGGAACCAAAGTTGACCGGACTTCGTCACGACGGGTTCGCCTTATGCCCGGGAGCTGAAATCTTACGAAAGAAAAGGGGGAAGGTTTAGCAATCAAAAGAAGAATTTTGTCTGCGTAAATATGAAAATTTTATAGATTTATTTAACCAAGGCCCATTTTTATCACAATTATATTTTCCCCGTAATTAACTAATAAGTAAATTTAATTTTTGGAAGATCTCATTCGATGAGTAAAAATTTATTCCGTGGGAGGAAGACCAGGGCGATTTATATAGTAAATGTTCCACTTACGGTATAGTAGGGTACTCGCTGCATGTTTGGCCTCCTGGAGGAAAATATTGTAGAAATTGGTATCTTAAATCAATATCACTTATACACTACAATGATAACACACTTATATTAGAAATAACAACACCACAATTAACGGCAGTAAAAGAAAGCAAGAGCAATATATAGTTTATTGAGATACAATGTTTGCTGTTTAGTTGTCAATATAAGACTGACTGATTTTAGTCGCGCATCTATAATACAAGAGAAGAAAGCATTTGTTTTCTAGCTATTCAAATATTTTAAAGATCAGTTTCACATTCGTTACACTACTCCCTTCTCAATAAATTATCGTCCCGATAAAAATTGTGTTGGAAGAATCGAACTTAATTGAAATTAAAACCATTTGCAATCTTCGTTCGATTCCGCTATGGACCCAACACACCCTATCGATCACCCTACAGGGAAAAAAACACCGTAGCCAAAAAACAACCCTGCAGGCTAACGCAAAGATAATAAAAAAAATAAAAAAATAGTCTATAGTTTAATTGAGCTAAGAATTGATAATAAAAAATCTGGGCGTCGGTTGGCCCTGCGGGCCAGCTCCAAAACTTCCCGCTGTTTTCGAGCTCAAGGAGCTTGAAAACATCACTGTGAATATATTTTCGAAAATGCTATTACATGCAATCATTTTTTTGTGAGCTTTTCAAGATCTAACAAGTAACGGTTTATGCTGAGATTAAAAGTTAAGAACCAAAAATCATTAATGAAGAAGCGACTTTTTAATTTATATTTTCGATTATGTTCTCTGAAGTACATGTATTGAGGCAGAAATCAATGTCAGTGATCAAAATCAAGATTTGAATGAGTTTTGACTTAGGTCAGAGCAATAATACATGGAATATCCGAGAAAAACATTAAAGACTGGGTTTTTTTAATTTTTTGCTGACAATATGTTTAAAACTAAGGAACAAGTTACATGACATTATCTGATGATCGAAAGAGACTATATTGAGAAAGAGTTGGTATGATTTCAGACACATTTTAGCCCATTATATTTTGATTTATCCGGAAAAAATAACATAAAATGTTATTTTTTTAACTTTTCAGCGCCGATATCTTTTGAACTAATTAACCGATTTTGACGTTTGAGGTGGCAATCGGCGCGTTTTATTGAGTTCTAGAGCTGATTAGATTTTGAAATTGATCAGATGAGTCACTTCAAAGATAATCGAAAAAAACCGTTTTTTATCATTTCTTTCGCCAACGATATCTCTCGAACAAATTAACCGATTGAGATTGCTGTGGTGGCATTCGACGCGGCTTATAAAGTTCTAGGGGCGATTAGATTTTGAAGTCGATTGTTCGAGTCGTTTCTGAGAAATCACTAAAAAATTAAAAAGAAAATTTTTTTTTTCGTATTTCGCCAATATTTTCGAGTCTACTTGATCAAATGATCTGAAATTTTCAGAAAAGTTGAGGGCTAACAAGCTCTTTCGATTGCCACCTCAACCATCCAAATCGATTCATTAGTTAAAAAGTTACAAAGAGTTTACACACACACACACACACACTCGGACATCATTCTGAAAATAGTCAGAATAGCTTCCTAGGACCTCAAAACGTCGACATCTGATGAAAACTCGACTTTCGAAAATCGGGGTGAAAACAATAACTTCCCGAATTTTTTCGAAAATCGTCGATTTTCTTAGCGGAAAGTTAAAAAATAAAATATTCTGCTAAAAAGTAAATCAGTGAACGTGACTCTATTTTCCTATTCAACGAATCAAAATAAATAAAATTAAAAATGTAAGCATTCTCTTGATTAATGGATTTTCAATGGGAATGGGAACAGGTACGCCCTCGCGGTTTCGCGAATGCCGTAAAAATGCCGTAAATTTACCGTAATAATTTGGTAGTAATAGGTTATATTGGCCAGTTTTTTTCCTGTACTTATACTGTAGAGTTACCAGATTACTACAGTAAAATTACTATAAAAATGCCGAACTTTTACCGAAAAAATGCTATATAAATACCGTAATAATACGATAATTTTATAATAATAAAATTGTATTTTTTTGGTAATAATACCGTAGATATCCTGCGATTTTGCCAGATTTATCCTGATATAATGAAAAATTGTAAAAAATTTGGTTTTATTTTATATTTGCTTCTGCAGTTAAAATCATCGAAAATGTGCAAAATGTAAAATTTCATATTTTATTCTATTAGTTCACACATTTATTGAAACAAAATAATGTAAGTAGAAATAACAATCCGGGAAAATTGAGGTTCTCAATTTTTTTAAGTTTGTTTGTATGCATATAAATACAATTAGTATCAATTCTCGAGTAAGCGATTTGGCCTAATAGTTAACAGATCAGGCTTTTAATCAGTAGGTCTCGGGATCGAGCCCACGAGTTGGCGGGTTTTTTTTTTTTTTTTTTTTTTTTCATGACAATTATTAGACCTATAACTTTATGATGTTATATATAATTGAATAAAATATTATATAATTATATATAATTTTTGTTCCGGGTAGAACGGTTTGATGCTGCAAAAATGCTGAAAATATGCTGCATAATTACGGTTTTAATGCTGTTAAAATACCGTATTTTTTCTGTTTTATTACCGTAAATATTCTGAATTCATTTCGTAAATTTTTGGTAGTAATGCGGCAAAAAAACTGGCCAAAATAACTTGAGTAATACCATATTTATGCAGTATTTATACCGTATAATTCCGGTATCATTCCGGTATTTCCAAAACCGCGAGGGCGGGATGGGAACAAGAACTCCTTCCCCTCCTCCGTGAAGGACAAGGAATGGACTCCTTCTCTCCTTTCCCAATGAAATTGGAAATATTATCTGCACATAATAAAGAACAAAACAAGTATCTCTAACATTTTATTAAATTTCATACTTAAACATATCTCATCGTTACATCCTATTGTTTACATTCGTTACAATATAGACCCTCGGCAACTGGCTGCGACCAAATGGCGTCAGAACGACTGTAATGGGTCTTTGACGTACGTCGCACTCGCGATGGCCGCGCGTGTATCAAGTTCTCACTCAATTAAAATTTAACTTCTAAAACTTATTTAATTACTTTAAACTTATCGGAAAAGATTTTGAAAACGAGACGAATTGTCTGATTATCTGGAGTATCTTATAGGCGCGAAAAGACAAGCGAGAAAATTTCTCTTCTGACCGTTCCAAACGACGTCCGGGACTCAATTAATTTCTTCGAGCACATCGAGGGCTTCCAGCCCACTCAGCCATGATTTATGCGCATTAACCGATTTCTCGGTTCCCCGTGCGCACAACAGCCCCCAACACAATACGTCCCCTGGACACAAAGTGGAAAGAGAGAGAGCAACAGTGAATGAGCCGAAGCACGAGCCTCAAGTCACGTCTTCAAGACCGCCGGGTACTTCCTCCTCAAACTGCCCGCTCACAATTCAAACTGCAAGTATGCGAAACTTGAAAAACACCCGTTTGGGGCCTAAACTTTGATGGGTAGTTTCACCCCTAGATATCCCGATGAAAAAAGATTTTGTCTAATCATATATGATCATGCATAATTATCTATATATGATCAGATCCAAAAATTGGCCAGGTCTGATCATACATAACTTGATCTGATTATACATGATCATATATGATTATATATAATCATGCATGAACGAATATAGTCATTTTTAGAATCTCATTTAGAATATCTGTAAATTATTAATTAAGTAGTTTAATTAGGATTTATTGTCTTCATCAATATAAATGTCGGTTAAAATTAAATAAAAAAAAAAAAATTATTAACCATTGACTATTATTTTACTACGAGGTCACCCGTCCAATTAATGGCCCACGTCCATGCTGTTTAACATTGGTTATCGATGGTTTGTAGTCTGATCCTCTAGTCTATTCTACACTTACAATTAAGAAACATTTATGGCGTTACTTAACTCAAATAATCAAATTGATATATCCTACGTAAATAATGCACCTAATGATGAATTTGGTTTTGTACATAAAATACAGTAGAATTCATTAGACACATATAATCAAATCTATTTATCTATAAACTTATAAATATTCGTATGTCAATCGATATCGATTTATACTTTTAAATTACTGCCGAAACCTTTGAATATTTTTTAAGTATTGGGGATTTAAGTTTGATTGATAGTTGACAGAATAAAGATTTAATAACATTGATATTAAAAAATTATCATATTATTTAATATATTTACATATAAATATATATAAATATATATATATATATATATATATATATATATATATATATATATATATATATATATATATATATATATATATATATATATATATATATATATATATATATATATATATATATATATATATATATATATATATATATAGGTTTCATATCAATGAAGTCTGATCAGATTTAAACATACATAGACATATATAACTACATATAGGTTTATATCAGTCATGTCTGATCAGATCTAATTATATATAGGCCTATATCTAATTATATATGGGTTTGTATCAATCATGTCTGATCAGATCTAATCATGTATAGACTTATATATGATCATATATGGGGTTATAACAGCCAGGTATGATTATATCTAATTATATATGGACTCATATATGATCAGATCTGATCATATATAGACTTATATATGGTTATATATGGAGTTATAACAGCCAGGTATGATTATATCTAATTATATATAGACTCATATATGATCAGACCTGATCATATATAGACTTGTATATGATTGTATATGGGATCATAACAGCCAGGTATGATCAGATCTAACTATATATAGACTTATATATAAATAGATCTGATCATATATAGACTTATGTATGGGCTCATAACAGCCAGGTATGATCAGATCTAATTATGTATGGGGTCATATATAATTATATATAATTATATATAACCCCATATATAATCATGCATGATTATATATAACTTCATATATGATTATATATAATCATATATGATCATATATATGAACATATATAATCATACATGATTAGACAAAATCTTTTTTCATCGGGATGTTTTTCCGTAGCTAACAAAAATACGTGTCTCTTAGATTTTGACGTAGAATAACATATCTCAGTCTCATCGAAATCGGAGAGGGGCACTTGGGATACCTTCCTTGTTAGTTGCAAGTACTCAAAGCCTGACAACTTTTTACCAATGAGGATTACGATAAAACTATATCAAAGCTTTTTTGTAGAGAATTCAATTTTCTATACGAATACACAGTAAAAAATATTGTGTATTTGTGTCGAAAACGGTTTGTGTTGAAAATTGTAGTGTGTTAAACTAACACAAAGTTTGTGTCACTTTATTTTGTAACATTAAAAATGTGTTATACACTATTTATTAATACATTTTGGGGGTAACTGTGGAATTCTTTGCGCCCTCTTGTGGCGATATTTCAACATAATCTTTGTGTTAAAAAGGGGTTACACAAAGTTTGTGTCGAAATTTCAACACAAATTTTGTGTCAACCGTTTTTAACACACAAATTGTGTTGATTTTACACAATATTTTTTACTTTGTAGGTTTATCAAAATAAAAAAATAAAATTTTTTCAACTTCCCGCTAAGAAAATCGACGATTTTCGAAAAGTTCGGGTTTATTGTTATCACCCTGATTTTCGAAAATCGAGTTTTCATCAGATGTCGACGTTTTGAGGTCCTAGGAAGCTATTCTGACTATTTTCAGAATGATCTCCGAGTCTCTGTATGTGTGTGTGTGTGTGTATGCATGTAAACTCTTTGTAACTTTTTAACTAATAAACCGATTCAGATGGTTAGGGCGGTTATCGAAAGAGCTTGTTGGCTATCAACTTGTCTGAAAATTTCAGATCATTTAATGAAGTAGACTCGAAGATAATTGAAAATTGCGAAAAAAAAAAATTTTTTTTTTAGTTTTTTATTGATTGCTCAGAAACGACTCGAACGATCGACTCCAAAATCTAATCAGCTTTAGAACGGAATAAAACGCGTCGATTGCTGCCTTAGCCATCCCAATCGGTTAATTTGTTCGCGAGATATCGCGGGAGAAAACAATGGTAAAAAACAGTTATTTGCGATTACCTTTGAAACAACCAAACCAAACAATTCTGAAATCTGATTAGCTCTAGAAATTAACAAAATGCGTCGATTTCCGCCTCAACCATCAAAATCTGTTTATTCGTTCGCGATATATCGCGGGAGAAATAAATGCTAAAAAAACGGTTTTTTTTCGAAAACAATGGCATACAAAAGTATTTTCGAGCTCGAAGAGTTCGAAAATGTATTCACAACAATGTTTTCGAGCTCAAGGAGCTGAAGAAGCTCGAAAACAGCGGGAGGTTTGGGGGCTGGCCCGCAGGGTCAACCGATAGACAGATTTTTTACATGCTATTTTTATGGAAAACAAAAAATGATTGAGCGCGTCATAGAATTGAAATATCACGCTGGCCTTTGGCGAGAATTTTTGTATACCTTACAGAAACTTTTGAGATAATGGAAAAAAAAGTTTTTTTTGGACCACTCTAATATATATATGTATATATATTAGGGTGGTCCGTTTGGAACGACTATTTTTTTTTTCTCGCTCCCACTGAAAAATATTGTTGCAGACATTGAAAAAAAAATTCTCTGAAAGTTTTAGCTCTTAATTTTAATTCTAAGTACTTTACATTTGATTTTGAAATTTTCCCATTTAAAATACATAGGAAAGTTGGGATTTTTTTTTTAATTCTCTATAACTCAGCCGCATTTTAAGTTATCGGGTCGCCGTTTGCGGCATTTTTTAGTTAATTTGATACTCTTCAAAAGTCTCCATAATAGTTTTACTCGGACTCTAATTGTTTTTTCTGTATTGGTTCTGAAAATAATTTTTTTAATAATAATTTGGGTTTTTAGTTGATATTAACTAAATCACGAAATTTACAGAAAAAGTGCAGATAACGATTTTTTAGGAAATTTTATTCGCTACAAAAAAGGTCCTCTTAGTTAAGTAGCTCAAGTTATCCGTTCACGTGATATAGGGATTTCAGTAATTTTATAAATAAAATATTTGTCAAAAAATTCCACCAAATGCTAAATCATTTCAATTTTAAATCAGTAAATAATTTTCCTTTCATTAATTTAATCCAGTCATTAAAATCAAAAGGGGTCAAATTGATGAACTTCGGAAAAATTTTTGACAAATATTTTATTTACAAAATTACTAAAATCCCTATATCACGTGAACGGAGAACTTAAGCTACTTAACTAAGAGGACCTTTTTTGTAGCGAATAAAATTTCCTAAAAAATCGTTATCTGCACTTTTTCTGTAAATTTCGTGATTTAGTTAATATCAACTAAAAACCCAAATTATTATTAAAAAAATTATTTTCAGAACCAATACAGAAAAAACAATTAGAGTCCGAGTAAAACTATTATGGAGACTTTTGAAGAGTATCAAATTAACTAAAAAATGCCGCAAACGGCGACCCGATAACTTAAAATGCGGCTGAGTTATAGAGAATTAAAAAAAAAATCCCAACTTTCCTATGTATTTTAAATGGGAAAATTTCAAAATCAAATGTAAAGTACTTAGAATTAAAATTAAGAGCTAAAACTTTCAGAGAATTTTTTTTTCAATGTCTGCAACAATATTTTTCAGTGGGAGCGAGAAAAAAAAAATAGTCGTTCCAAACGGACCACCCTAATATATATATATATGTACGATTGTAATTACTGTTAAAACAGATATTTTTTGTTATCAATAATTTTTTTTCATATTCTGTTGCAGTTCGGATTGGGAACTTACGCAGACTACTGCTCGTGGATATTTAACGTTTACAACTTTGCCTTCTTTAGCGAATTGTAAAGATTGTGCAAAACTAGCCGCTTCTTATGAAGAAGAAGGTACTATATAATTTTCATGAAAAATTTATTTAAACTATACTTTTTGTTATATTCACGCAGAACCGGCAGCTAATTGGGATGGCTGTCGACGATGTAATTGTTTGTTCCATGGTTTGACAGTTCACACTACATATGAAGTGATTTCTCCTTATCCTCGATTTCGTGCCTCTGTATGCCTCAATTACTGGAACCACGTGGTTATAAATACAGGAAATTTTTTACATGTACTTACAGTTCAGTTACATGCTCCTAAAAAGAATAATTACCGTACTTATGAGAAACAAAATGCTGTATCAAATATCGTGAAGAATGATGTTAGTGGTGTTGAGAAACTCGATGATATGCGAACAGCGTATCATATTCACTCAACTGATGCTGGTACCTCGAAAGCGTTTTATGAGTTGTCGCTAAACTCCAATTATACACATGATCAAGAATTTTTGATCGAAAAAAAAAAGTTTTCTGATGAAATTTCCACTTATGAATCGTCTAATTGTAAACTTAATGATAGTTTTAATACAAAAGCATGTCAATGTTTAGATTCCGTTGAGTGTCTCTGTATTTATAAAAAAAATGTTGTTAATACTCCGCAGCAACGGTCTATTCTTGTAAGGGATAAAATCTCAGAAGATTTCTCTGAAGATGTGTCTCAAGAATTAAGTTGTAATAATGATTTAATACCTATGGTAGATCATTCATCTTATTCAACTAAGTTGATTCCTCAAAGTTCTTCAACTGATTTAAAGAAATCAGAATCACTCTTTACATCGTCTGCAGATATTTTTAGAACGCAAACTTTTGAAACTGCGAGCGGGTGTTACAAAAATGAGCGCTTATCGTCTCTACCACCTGGTATGTCCGAAGATGACAAAAAGGTATCATACTTTACTACCATCAATTCTCCTCTACGTACGCTTCTACAGTCTTCTCCAGGAATTCATATTTCTCATAAACTTAAAGAAGAAGCAGAAAAAGCTTATGAATTTGTCGACGATACCCAAGAAACTTGCGAAAAACTTAGTTCATTTCGGAAGCGACGACTTGCAGATAAAAAGTATGAGTTCTGTGAAGAAACTGAAGATACTGAGAATATTGTCCCTTTCAAGTACATCAGAAACCAATTAGAGTTTGATCATAGTTCTGTTTGCTGGATGCCTTCAAAAATAATATCACCAGCACATACGACGATCAAGTGGCATCATAGTAAACGTGGAAATAATGACATTGACGATATTGCTTCTAATCAAAATATTTTATCCAGTTTCCAGCCACTTGAATCAGGTTATATTTTATTCAAAATTTTAACATTTAATGCTATGTACGGGGCATTCCACGCCAAATCGGAAACCATTTTGCCTTAGCATCTCCGATTTTTTTGATAATTTTTTATGTTATAGTACCCATTGAAAAAGTCCCCCATAATTTTGTTCGTCCAGCCGTTTTCGAGATACCGAGTTTTGAAAAAAAATCGTTTTTTTAACTTCCCGCTAAGAAAATTGTAAATTTTCAAAAATTCGGGAAGTTATTGTTTTCACCCCGATTTTCGAAAATTGAGTTTTCATCAGGTCTCGACGTTTTCAGGTCCTAGGAAGCTATTCAGACTATTTTTAGAATTATGTCCGAGTAGCTGTATGTGTGCGTTTGTGTGTGTGTGTAAACCTTTCATAACTTGTTTTGTCTGCGGCTTCGATTGAAATGAATTATCCGGGATTTCTCCCTTTGGTAGCGATAGAAAATTTTGATGAGCGATATGGAGGTTGCGGACAACAGTAAAGAATACGAGGAAGGTTTTTACTTCCTATATTTATTATTTAATGTGGATTTTTGGAAGAAAGTGAACCTAAACGCCTCTGATCTTGGTTACGTTGCATTTATTAATCGATCAACAGAGAGAAAAGATATTAAAAATTACTCTCACTTACCTTGAGATGAGTCTGTTTTTCTAGCAAGTCAGGCAATATCCCTCCAGAACTTTGCGGCTCACCTGGCCTCTTCCCGATGGATTCGGTTGGATGGGCGCAGCTGGGGTAGTAGGATAGAGTCTTATATGCTATTTTCGAATGAACTCACTAAGTTAAGATTATGATCTTTTGTCTTTTTATTTAACTTTTCAATTACAACATTTATACACTATAATTGTTACAATGGATTGCACTTATGAAAGATGTAAAACCATTTAATTTAATTATTATTATTTTTAGTTGCTTTTAATTTTAATGCGTCCTTATGTATAGCCTTATGGCTTATTAAGCGCAGATTATTTCAACCCGAGATCGGGCTACAATTACACTTGATTTTTGTGTCACTATTCGATCGAGTCGGAATGATTTTTATAATAATTGTAAATAACAAAATAATACCGCTACACGATAGAACTTATCGGCCAAGTATCTAAGTTAACTGACAATTTATAGATTTGGAAACTAATTGTAAATAACAAAATAATACCGCAACACGATATGAAAGTATCGACCAAGTACTTTTATCAATTTACAATTTAACTGAATATAAATATGAGATAAACCGCTGTTAATAAAATAATACCGCTACACGATATGGAATTATCGGCCACGTACCTTTTATTAAAGACGGTTACTTATTGCCTTGCCTAGGACAGATTTTTGCAATAAGATTACGGGCTATCGACGCCGTTTACGTGGACCGCAGGACTCGAGATCTGAAAATTTGATCAACAACTAAGGCCCTAGCCATGGTGCTCAGGCTATTTAAAAACTTTGATTGATGTTTGATGGGATTAATCGAATTGTTGTCATTGGTGGAAAATGACGACAAGTTTTCATTTATTCGTCCATCGTTACTGCGAAAATCTTCGCACTACTTTTATATGCATACGTGATTGTAGAACTGACGCTGCGTTTTCGCGTGCTTTTGTAAAAGAGGAGTTTCGTAAATTTATTTATGAAATAAAATAAATTAATAAAAAAAAATTTATTGGACATAACAAACTAATTAACCGATTTAAATCGTTTTTGCGGCAGTCGAAAGAGTTCATTGGCCGTCAACTTTTCTGAAAATTTCAGAAATAATCATTTGATCAAGTAGACTCAAAGAAAATTGAAATTTACAAAAAAAAAAATTTTTTTTTGTTTTCCCTGGTTAAAAAAGAGAATTAAAAAGGATTAAGCCATGTAACGAGGCCATTTAAGATAGGATTGGCAGTATTAAAAAGGATTAATAACATTGAAAAATTAATTCTTTTTAATGCTTTTTGATTCTCTTTTATAAACAGGGTTTTCTTAATTTCTCAGAAACGACTCGAACGATCAATTTCAAAATCTAATCAGCTCTAGAACTCGATAAGACGCGCTGATCGCCACCTCGAACATCAAAATCGGTTCATTAGTTGAAGAGATATCGTTGGAAGAAAAATGCTCAAGAACGGTTTTTTCCGAAAACAACGGTATACAAAAGTATTTTCCAGCTTAAAGAGCTCGAAAATGTATCCACAATAATTTTTTCGAGCTCAAGGACCTCGGAAATAGCGAGAAATTTCGGGGCTGGCCCACAGGGTCAACCGATAGACCGATTTTTTTTTTCAAATGCCCGTAACGTTGCGAAAAATGGGCCATTTGGGGCGTTTTTTTGAAATTTTTCCTTTTTCCAACACTTTTGGAATACAAAATCAAAAATTTTACAAAACTATTTCTATAAAATTTCCAAAGTTCGATTATAAAATGTTGATTTCCAAAAAGCACGTTGCGATCGATTTTCTTGAAAATTTTTTCTAAACAACTGTCACTTACCCCGCAACTTTTAAGCCTACTCTCTTAAAATGAACCAGTGAAATTTCACTGGTTGAACCAGTGATACGCCGCACGGAAAAAACGAATTTTGTCCTGATAACAAAAGACGGGATAACGAAAAATTTTGTTATAATGACAAACATGATCAGCTTACGGTAACAAATCAATTTGTTATAGTAACAAATGAATTTATGTCGTAATTAAGAAGTCGATTTGTTATGAGAACACATGATGCTTATTATAATAATATCGTCGTATTTTAAAGCCGGCATTTGCTACCGTAAGTAATCTTAGATTATGATTACAAAAATTTTTGTTAATGCTACAAGTTCATTCTGTTACTTTAACAAATCAGTTTTTATATTGGAACACAACAGTTTTGTTACAGTTACAAACCATGGCTTGGCCCAACAAAGAATTTGCTAGCATTACAAAAACATTGTAATCCCAACGAATGCTTCGTTATCCGTATATTAAGGGAGAATTTTGTTACCGTAAGTTATTTTATCTTGTGGTCACAAAAAATTTTTTTCTGTGCGGTGTATTATATAAATATAAAAAAAATAGGTTAGATTATTTTATTTTATTATAAACATTTATTTAAAAACAAAGTGATCTTGAAGAGTCTTAATAACATTTATAATTAATTGTAAATTATTTAGTAATAAAATAAATAATATTTATTAAGAATTATAAAAATTTAATTTGTTTCCAATATGAGCTGTTTGCTGTTGAGTTCTGATGGCAGCAGCGTTGAAAATGGTCTTTAAATTTGGAACTGGAAAAGTTCTCTATAACTGGACAAAAAAAAAATTTTTTTTTGTTAAAAATGAGTGTTGCAAAATTTAAATTAATTTTTTTTATACAACTAAGAGTTTTATTTATTGAAGTATAAAAATGGATATTTATTGAATGTGTTTAAAACTTAGCTTATTGCTAAATCTAAATTTTCCTAATGTGATCTAACTAGTAATTAATTCATTTATGATTTTATAATTTATTGAGTTGTAAGGCTTAAAACTTAATAATTATTAAAAGTGTTAGTAACAATTGTACATGACTAATTAGCAAAATTCATTACGATCAAAAAGTCGAAATTTTAAATCTAATTTATAAATTTACCTTCAACTTTTGTTAGAGTATCATCATCCTTAATAATTGGCCTTAAATAATCCAATAATCGCTAAATACTTAATTTTCAAATGTTATTCATGATTGAGGTTAGCTCCAAGCTATTGGAGTTACTCCAATGTTATTTATTCTTATACTCTGTAAAAATTGTGTCATAATTATTATTGTTATATAAAAGTTAGTTGAAATATTGTATAAAGATAATAAATAAATATTATTTACTTATTGACACAATAAAACATTCAAATATACTCATGTACAGAATGCTGCTGTACCCGCACGCTTCCATATTTTTAGTTCACTGGTTGAAACTAGTGAGCGTGACATTCACTGATTCAACCAGTGACTAAAAGTTCACTGGTTGAATCAGTGGAATTTCACTGGTTTATTTTAAGAGAGTAGTCCCTTATAATGGGCAAATTATGGAATCTATTTTTTTCTAATTTTTAAAATTTGATATTTCAGTTATCTGTACTGAAAGTGAATAAGACTCGTATTTCTAGGTCAACTAGCAATAGCTTTTGCCATTTATGAAATGAAATAGGCATGTTGTAATAGTATAATAGATTATGACCGCATGTTTTTAGTTAAATAAATAACAAAATAAGGTTTTTGTATGAAATCTTATTTAATTTCATATTAAGTCAGTATCTTATGTGTATGGAAAGTAGCGGTACTCAAAGATCCTTATTATCTAAGGAACAAAATCCTAAAGTTGCATGATGCATGACATTATTTTTAAGGAAAATTTAAAGAAAATAGGTTGCTGCGTGTTTTTCAAAAATCAACATTTAATGTTCAGAGCTCGAAAATCATATAGAAATTCGATTTAGAAAATTTCGTACCGTTTTTTTTTCTTCACTGTAGAAAATTGGGAGTGAATTTCAGTCTGATCTAGAGTTTTAATTCTTAAGGACGTTCTTGCGTGAGGTTTGCTATTAGATAAAAATACAAATTTTATATTGTTGACAAGAATGAATCAATAGTTATCGTTCTTGAAAATTTCCTTGTATGTTATCGACTGTTTGAAAAAGTAAATAACGATTATAAATCAAAGTTTTAACACAGAGTCTTATGGGAAACTATAACTTTTTATGTTTCAACTTTATAAAAAAAAATCTGTCTATCGGTTGACCCTGCGGGCCAGCCCCAAAACTTCCCGCTGTTTTAGAGCTCCTCGAGCTCGAAAACATCGTTGGGGATACATTTTCGAGCTCCTCGAGCTCGAAAATACTTTTGCGTGCCATTTTTTTCGAAAAAAACCGATTTTCGCATTTCTTTCTCCCACGATATCTCAGGAACGAATTGACCGATTTCGATGGCTAAGACGGCAACCGACGCGTTTTATTAAGTTCTAGAGTTGATTAGATTTTGAAGTTGATCGTATAAGTCGTTTCTGAGAAATCAATAAAAAACTAAAAAAAAAAAAAATTTTTTTTTCGTAATTCGCCAATATTATCGAGTCTACTTAATCAAATGATCTGAAATTTTCAGAAAAGTTGATGGCCAACAAGCTCTTTCGATTGCCGCCTTAACCATCCAAATCGGTTAATTAGTTAAAAAGTTATAGACCGGTCACACACACACACACACACACACACACACACACACACACACACACACACACACACACACACACACACACACACACACACACACACACACACACACACACACACACACACACACACACACACACACACACACACACACACACACACACACACACACACACACACACACACACACACACACACACACACACACACACACACACACACACACACACACACACACACACACACACACACACACACACACACACACACACACACACACACACACACACACACACACACACACACACACACACACACACACACACACACACACACACACACACACACACACACACACACACACACACACACACACACACACACACACACACACACACACACACACACACACACACACACACACACACACACACACACACACACACACACACACACACACACACACACACACACACACACACACACACACACACACACACACACACACACACACACACACACACACACACACACACACACACACACACACACACACACACACACACACACACACACACACACACACACACACACACACACACACACACACACACACACACACACACACACACACACACACACACACACACACACACACACACACACACACACACACACACACACACACACACACACACACACACACACACACACACACACACACACACACACACACACACACACACACACACACACACACACACACACACACACACACACACACACACACACACACACACACACACACACACACACACACACACACACACACACACACACACACACACACACACACACACACACACACACACACACACACACACACACACACACACACACACACACACACACACACACACACACACACACACACACACACACACACACACACACACACACACACACACACACACACACACACACACACACACACACACACACACACACACACACACACACACACACACACACACACACACACACACACACACACACACACACACACACACACACACACACACACACACACACACACACACACACACACACACACACACACACACACACACACACACACACACACACACACACACACACACACACACACACACACACACACACACACACACACACACACACACACACACACACACACACACACACACACACACACACACACACACACACACACACACACACACACACACACACACACACACACACACACACACACACACACACACACACACACACACACTCGGACATCATTCTGGAAATAGTCAGAATAGCTTCCTAGGACCTCAAAACGTCGACATCTGATGAAATTTCGATTTTCGCAAATCGAGGTGAAAACAATAACTTCCTGAATTTTTCGAAAATCGTCGATTTTCTTAGCGGGAAATTAAAAATATTACCAGAATAGATAAAGGGACAAATTAATTAAGATATAATCGTTGTAAAAAAAAAATGTTAACAATGATTTGAATTATTTATTAATAATCATAGTTGGTAAAACTGAAATTATGAAGTCACGTCATTGGCCATTTTGAAAACCGGCACGACGCACGATAAGAAAAAAACACATGTTTATAAATATTGACAAAAGAGACCATAAAATTATTATAGGTTATTTTTAAATTGTAAAAATATTTAAGTTATTTGTTTAATCTCAAGTAATTAAACAAATTTATTTTTAAAAGATTCATTATTATTTCTCATATTATAATAATTGCACACCTCAAGCGCGAAAGCGCTGGTGTGCTTTATGATCGCTCTAAATTTTTTGACTCATTCACTCACATTAAATTATCTCTAGACTTTTTCGATTACACTAAAATGGGTCAAATTTTATACCAACACAATTTATTAAAGACTTTTGAATGTTCAAGACATGTTCTTATAGGAAATTTGACGCTCTACAAAAAAGGTCTCCTCTAATTTTTCGATATTTTTATTTCTTCCAAAGTAATTCGAAGTTAAACTTAGATTGACGATAAATTTTCACATTATTTAAATTATTTGACGCAACCATCAACTTTATCCGAAAATTTTTGAGGACATTTTTTGTAGAGCATTTTATTTCCTACAACTTATCTCAAAGAGAATTTTCGATATTTCTCATAAGTCGTAAGTTATTCGCAATTAACTGAAAATTTAATATAATTAATTTTAAGCAACAAAATTTAGATTATTTAAGAAAATTTTCAGTTAATTGCAAATAACATACGACTTAAGTGAAATATCGTAAATTTTCACCGAGATAAGTTGTAGGAAATAAAATGCTCTACAAAAAATGTCCTCTAAAATTTTCGAATAAAGTTGATGGTTACGTCAAAAAATGTTAAACATGTGAAAATTTATCGTCAATCTAACTTTAACTTCGAATTACTTTGGAAGAAATAAAAATATCGAACAATTAAAAGAGACCTTTTTTTGTAGAGCGTCAATTTTCCTACACGGAAAGAATATTTTGATAAAAATTACTCTGTAATTTCGAGTAATTCTGGGCCGTTGCAAAAAATTGGTATTTTTCGTTTTAAATTTAATATTTTTTGTTTAAATATTAACGTTGCTAGACCATGTTTTACTCCACTACTGAGTAATTTTTTAAAAGTCATATTTAATCGATTATTGTGAATATCTCATCTTAATCTATTCATTTTTACTCCATGCGATTAATTTTTATTCCCCAATAAACCATTTTTTTAAACCCATTAACTTTTTGATGAAAAACTGCCTATAACTTAAATAAATTTTCTTATCTATCCCTAACGGACCCAAATTACGGTAAATTACGGTAAACCCACCGTAAATTACGGTAATCCACCGTAAAATGCCGATTTACCGTAAATTACGGTGGATGTACCGTAATTTACGGTGGTTTTACCGTAATTTACGGTGATTTCACCGTAATTTATGGTGGATTTACCGTAAAATACGGAAATACGGTAATCCACCGTAAATTACGGTAATTCGGTAATCCACCCGAATTTTTTACGGTAGATTTATCGTATTAGACGGTAAATTTCCTGTATACCCGCCGTAATTTACGGTAATCCACCGTAAAGTACCGATTTACCGTAAATTATGGTGGTTTTACCGTAATTTACGGTGGTTTTACCGTAATTTACGGTAAATCTACTCGAATTTTACGGTATTCTACGGTAGATTTACAGTGAAATTACCGTAAATTTACGGTAAATCAGGTCTGCTAGGGATATGGAAGTAATTTTTACTCTAATCTGCAGAGTAATATTTCAGTAGTCTCCGTTAATCTTCGGTTAATATCGGCTTCAATTAAATGTCTTTTATTTTGCTCGCGACAACTTACATGTTACGCACACAAACGTAGGCTTGGAAAAAAGACGATCTCTGTATCTCTCTATAACTTAATATTTATTTTAAAATTAAAAAAAAATTTGTATCTTTCCTTTTTCAACACAATAAGAGGAATTTTTTTTTCATTATTTTTCAAAATATTTATTTTAAGTCATATTCTAAAGCAATTAGATGATTTTTAGATTTTTGATAAAAATTTCAGCCTATTAATTGTAATTTTTATTGTAATTCAATATAAATTTTATAAATTGAATCATCAATTTTTTATCATAACCTACGAGTAAAAATTGAATTAGAGAAAATTTATTTAGACAGCCGCTAGGTGTAATTTTTACTCGTAATTGTGAGTGAAAATTAATCTGATTGATTTCTACTTCCTGAAAGAGTAAAATTTCGTAATTCGAAAGTAAAAAGTCGTAATGGCCCAAGATTGCTCGATTTAGAGTAATTTTTAGAATAAATAACATGGCATTATTTATACGAAAATTCTTTCCGTGTATAAGAACATGTCTTGAACATTCAAAAGTATTGGTCCCACCGAGAGCTACAAAATTCCAAAGCTTACAAAATAAATTTTACCATGTTATTTAAACGGGAAATAGAAAATTGCAATGCGGCAGTTGTTAATATTAATATTAAGAGCTCAAACTTTCACAGTATTTTTTTTTCGTCATTTCCAACAATATTTTCGATATAATGAAAAAAAAAAAATTAGTCGATTTTTTTTAATCAGTCTAATATATATATATATATATATATATATATATATATATTAGGGTGAGCCAAAAAAACCAACCTATCGAATTTACGCCTTAAAAAGGAACTATATATTGAGAAAAAAATTCTCCTATATTGGGCAAAATTTTTAGCTCAATTTTAAAAGGTGGCAGTAGCCATTTGAAATTTCCCATTTAAATAACATGCAAAAACATTTTTTTTTATTAAAACTATTATAAATTTTGAACCGTGTGAGATAAAAATTCGGCTCTAGAATATTCTTGTATGGCATTAAATTTCTTTAGAAAAAAGTCCTGGGAGTCGAATTTATAAACTTGATATTTCGTATGCTAACAGGCCATCAAAGTCTAGAGTAAACAGAATCATACAAATTTAAGGCTTTATTATTAAAAATATCAATACTACGAGAAAATTCGTTCTACATGTAGTGCAATGAAATCACCAACAATATCCACGTTGTAACAAATAATATTTTGTTATCGATCACAGTAAAAGAAAAGTATTTGGAAAATCCAAATAAAGCCTTAAATTTGTATGATTCTGTTTACTCTAGACTTTGATAGCCTGTTAGTATACGAAGTATCAAGTTTACAAATTCAACTTCCAGCACTTTCTTTTAAGAAATTGAATGCCCTACAAGAATATTCTAGAGCCGAATTTTTGTCTCACATGGTTCAAAAGTTATAATATTTTTAATCAAAAAAAATTTTTCTGCATGTTATTTAAATGGGAAATTTCAAATGGCTACCGACACCTTTTAAAATTGAGCTAAAAATTTTGCCCAATAGGAGAATTTTTTTCTCGATATATAGGTCCGTTTTAAGACGTAAATTCAATAGGTTGGTTTTTTTGGCTCACCCTAATATGTATGTAAAATAGAAATATATGTAAAAAGAGTATAGCCAGAATCGGAGACATTGGGGAAAGCCACAAAAGTTCTTCTGAACGTTATCACAAGCAAATGCAAAATTTCATATTATGAGCAGTAAAATGAGTAATTTCTTTGGTCTAGGCATATTAGAGTGGTCTAAAAAAAAGCATCTTTTTTTTTCTTCAAGTGCTATTGTTTCAAAACTTTTTCTTAAATATAAAAAAAATTCCCTCCAAAGCGCAGCTTGATATCTCAATTCTTCAAGGAGCTCAATAAATTTATATTTTCCCATTTAAATAACATGTAAAAAATTTTTTTTACGTTTTCATCCGGTAAAACTACGAAAAAAATTTTTCTCTGAATTCCCCGTTAATTACTCTTGTAGGAAATTTAATTCTTTACAAAAAAGTATTGGATTAGTTTTTTCGTAATCCTAACGGGTAAAAAGTTATTGAGCTTTAAATATTCGCAATAAAAGAAAATTTAATCAGATATGAATAAAATTAAATTCAGTATCCATCCGCAAGTACTAGCTTTAATTGTAAAATATAATGAATTTAGGACAAAAGATGAAGAACAGAAATAATATCTGTTGCAAATAGTTGCTGATCATAGGAAAAAATATCCAAATCGTAATATAAAAAATTATTCATAATTATATAAACGATTATTAAATTATTTAATTATTATAAACAGTTTAGAGTTTGATTAATTTCGTAGTAAATACATGCAGTCACCAAAAAAGTTTTCAAAAAGTTGAAAATTATTTCAAATCTATAAAAATTAAATCAATTATCTAGTAATGGTGTCAATTCCATTAAATTGCTCTAAAACTATATTCCTTTAAATTCACTTAGTAACGAGTACTAAAAGCTCAATAACTTTTTAACCGTCCCTCGCAGATTTGAATCACGGTGGAAACACCGTGGAAGTGTAAACACCGTGGATCCACCGTGGTTACACGGTGGGTTTGTTCCATTTCACCACCGAGTATACACAGTGTATCCACTGTGATTACGCGGTGTATCCACCGTGATTCCACGGTGGCTTGACCACTGTGTATACACGGTGTTTCCACTGTGATTACGCGGTGTATCCACCGTGACTCCACGGTGGCTTTGTGCTATTTCACCACCGTGGTTCCACGGTGTATCCACCGCGTAATCACAGTGGTAGAATGGAACAAACCCACCGTGTTTCCACCGTGATTCAAATCTGCGAGGGGTTAGGATTACGAAAAAACTATTTCGTTACTTTTTTGTAGAGAATTAAATTTCCTACAAGTATGATTGATGGAAAATACAGAAAAATATTTTTTTCGTAGTTTTACCGGATGAAAACGTAAAAAAAATTTTTTACGTGTTATTTAAATGGCAAAACACAACTTTATTGAGCTTCGTGGAGAATTGAGACACAAAGCTGCGCTTTAGAGGGAATTTTATTTATACCTTAGAGAAGCTTTTGAAGTGATAGCTAAGAGACTTTTGTTTCGGACCACTCTAAGGCACATATATAGTAGGGTGCTCTGTTCGTAACGAACATTATTTTTTATTAGCGGACACAAGAAAATTTTGTTGTTTATGTTGAGAAAAAAATTCCCTGAAAATGTCAACTCTTAATTTTAATTTTAAGTACTTCCTCTCGAGCATCAAGATTTCTTATTTAAAAAGCACGTTACAGTAAAAAAAATTGTAAGCTTACTATAGTACTAATCTTTTTTACCGTAAAATGTTAAAATGCATGTATCTGATGAGCAATGCACTTTAGCAATACAAGTGTAATGAGCAATTTTGTAGAGGATAAAATTTCCTAAAAGATTGGTCCTATGCATATTTTTTGTAAGATGAGCCGTTTCTTCATTATTACCAAAAATAAATGAAAAAAGTGAAAAATTTACTTTCGGAGCTGATACAATCGACATGGATCGAGTTAAAGCAAAACTGTTTTACACACTTTTAACAAGCAACAAATACTCTACAAATAAAAACTGGTTTCAAAGCGATAGGTTAATATCGGGCTAAGTTATAGCAATTCGAAAAAAAAAAGTTATTCGATTTACATGCTTTTAAAATAGGAAATCTTGATGCTCGAGAAGAAGTACTTAAATTTAAAATTAAGAGATGAAATTTTCAGGAAATTTTTTTTTCAACATAAACAACAAAATTTTCTTGTGTCTGCTAAAACAAAATAATGTTGTAGTTTAAACGAAGCACCCTAATATATAGGCATGAAAATTAAAGCTTATTTAAAAAGCTTTCAGATGCATTTTTAGAAAATTCGATGAATTGTCACATTCAAAAAATCTCAAAATTTACCAGGAAGCCTCTTTTAAAGGGCATTAAAAAATCTCAAAAAATTAAGAAAATCAAAAACAAAAATTTTTGAAACTGTCCGATTTGACGTGGAATGCCCCATATATATGGTGGCACGTTTAAATACCCGATGACAAATCACCCGCGACGAAATAACCGCGACAAAATACCCGATGCCAAAATACCCGACGACAAAATACCCGCAAACAAACACACCCCCGACAAAACACCCTCCACATGGTGTGACGCTTTTTGGGACCAAGACAATTCATCCCCGACAATTCATCCCGAAAATGAATTTAAAAAAAAAGAAAGGAGAAAAAAAATCTCTTTGTTTTTTTTTTTTTTTTCCGTGAAAAAAGAGTATCTCAATAAGGGAGTCGAGGGGCAAAGCCCTGGTAGGGTTCAGGGACCTAGTGCAATTTTTGACATTTTTTTATGTGTGGGTATATTCTTTTAATTGCACACACACCAAATTCATGAAAAAAAAGGCGCTATTTTCTATACTTTTTTGTGTGGGAGTATATTTTTGTAATCGCACACACAAAATTTGTGAAAAAAGGGCGCTATGTTTCACACCCTTTTATGTGTGGGTACATTTATTTAATTGCACACACACAAAATTCTTGAAAAAAAGACGCTATTTTCCACACCTTTTTATGTGTTGGTACATTTTTAGGTAGAGTTTTTCAAAAATTGAACTATTGTATTTGTCCTCATGGTCGATTTTTCAAGGGATTTCATCATAAACTATCATAATTAGTTGAGTAGAGTTCAAAAATACCATTCGTTAAAAAATTTATATATGTATGTATATATATTATGGTGATCTAAAAAATAACAAACTTTTTTTTTTTCTTCCACACAGGTTCAAAAGTTTCATTTAGATAAAAAAAGACGCCTGTGAAAATTAGAGCTCTTAATATTAACATTAAGAGGTTCCTCATCGCACTTTTCTATTTTCCATAACAATAACATGGAAAAAATTTTTTTACGTCTTCTGATTTTTATAAATAGTTAACGATACGTCATAGAAATAATTGGCAGGCATAATTTTGTAGGGAATTGAATGCTTTACAAAAAAAAATTCTTATCATTTTTTGAGGAATCTATTCGTTCAAAAGTTATTTGAGGTTGAAGTCGAATTCATATTAATTTTGAGATTTTCTTACTTTTCCGGCGAAACTATCAGACTTATTACAAAATATCATTAGACCTTTTTTGTAGATAATTTTATTCCCTAAAAGTTATTTTGAATAAAGTTTTTTCGACGTCCGCATTGTTTTCTAGTTATTTTTATTTTGAAGTCAAGCTCATAAAAAAATAGTCTTCTGATCGATTTTACGAGCTTGACTTCAAAATAAAAGTAACTAGAAAATAATGTGGAATTCGAAAAAACTTTATTCGAAATAACTTCTAGGGAATAAAATTGTCTACAAAAAAGGTCCAATGATATTTTGTAATAGGTCTGATAGTGTCGCCGGAAAAGTGAGAAAATCTTAAAATTTAATATGAATTCGCCTTCAACCTCAAATAACTTTTGAACAAATAGATTCCTCAAAAAATGATAAGAATTTTTTTTTGTAAAGCATTCAATTCCCTACAAAATTATGCCTGCCAATTATTTCTATGACGCATCGTTAGCTACTTATAAAAATCAGAAGAGGTAAAAAAAATTTTTCCCATGTTATTCTTATAGAAAATAGAAAAGTGCGATGAGGAACCTCTTAATGTTAATATTAAGAGCTCTAATTTTCACAGGCGTCTTTTTTTATCTAAATGAAACTTTTGAAACTGTTTGGAAGAAAAAAAAAAAATTTGTTATTTTTTGGATCACCATAATATATATATATATATATATATATATATATATATATATATATATATATATATATATATATATATTAGGGCGTTTCAAAAAAAACTAAAAAAATTTTTTTTTCTCGGAACCAGGCTCAAAAGTTTCGTTTAGATGCCAAAATAGGCCTCTGAAAATATGAGCCCTCAATATTAATATTAAGGTTGTCCGCATCGTACTTTTCGATTTCTCATAAGAATAACACGGGAAAAAAATTTTATTTTCTTTTGATTTTTGAAACAAATGAACCATAAATTTCATTGTAATGTCCATCAGATATTTTTCTAGAAAATTAGACGCTCTACAAAAAAAGTCTCTTATCATTTTTTGATTAATCTATCTGTTCGAAAGTTATTGGAGCTGGAAGTCAAATCTACAGTAAATTTCGAGATCTTTTTACTTTTCCAGCAAAACTATCAGACGTATCAAGAAATGTTATAAGACCTTTTTTGTAGAAGATTTTATTCCCTATAAATTATTTTCAATAAAGTTTACTCGGATTCCGCATTGTTTTCTAGTTATTTTCATTTTAACGTTAAGTTCTCAAAATCCATTAGAAGCCTATTATTTTTATGATCTTGGCATTAAAATGAAAATAACTAGAAAACAATGCGGAATTCGAATAAACTTTATTGAGAATAATTTGTAGGGAATAGAATTGTCTACAAAAAAGGTCCCATGACATTTTTTGATAAGTCTGATAGTTTTGCTGGAAAAGTAAAAAGATCTCGAAATTTACTGTAGATTTGACTTCCAGCTCCAATAACTTTCGAACAGATGGATTCATTAAAAAATGATAAGAGACTTTTTTTGTAGAGCGTCTAATTTTCTAGAAAAATATCTGATGGACATTACAATGAAATTTATGGTTCATTTGTTTCAAAAATCAGAAGAAAAAAAAATTTTTCTCCTGTGTTATTCATATGGGAAATTGAAAAGTGCGATGCGGACAACCTTAATATTAATATTAAGGGCTCATATTTTCAGAGGCCTATTTTGGCATCTATATATATATATATATATATATATATATATATATATATATATATATATATATATATATATATATATATATAGACTTTCATATTAAGCGACTATTTTTTTTTTTTTTGAAGAACTTTGAAAAATCAAAAGGGTATGTTAAAATATGTTGACAGTTAAGATATGAGCTCTTAATATTGATATTTAGAGGTGGCTGTTTATAATTTTCGGTTTTTCATTTAGTAACATGGTAAAAAATTCATAACTTCCGAAAAAATCAAGATACAGAAAATTTCTTCCCAAACATTTTGTAGCAAATTTACCGATCTACAAAAAAGGTCTTTTATGATTTTTGCATCAATTCAACCATTCACAAGATAACCGACGTCAAAGTTTGATACAATTCGAAGAACTTGTTTTTGCTCGTTCTGAATTTTATACCATGTCGACTAATGAGAATTCAGGAATTCTTAATACAGTTTTTTGTAGGAAATTGAATGCTCTACAAAAAAAGTCTCTTATCATTTTTTGATAAATCCATCTGTTCGAAAGTTATTGGAGCATGAAGTCAAGTTAGAGTAAATTTTGAGATCTTTTTACTTTTCCGGCGAAACTATCGGACTTATTATAAAATGTCATAGGATATTTTTTGTAGACAATTTTATTTTCTAGAAATTATCATTGATAAAGTTTTTTGAAATTCTGCATTATTTTTTCTAGTTATTTCCATTTTATTGCCAAGCTCTTAAAATCGATAAGAATTATTTTTTTTTCGGCGTTTGGCAATAAAATGGAAATAACTAGAAATCTACCTAAAAAATAGTCGCTTAATATGAAACAGTCTAATATATATATATATATATATATATATATATATATATATATATATATATATATATATATATATATATATATTTATGTAATATAACGGATTTTTGAGGACACGATTGCGTCTACAATTCTTATCCGACCTTAATGAAATTTTCTACACTTATTTTATGTGTAATTACCACGGTTAAGTTCGAAGATGGGCTGAATCGGTCGATTAGTTTAGAAGTTATGGCTGTTTTAAATTTTAACGATTTTTCGAAAAAATCAGTTTTTAGTCACTTTTAAAGTCCATATAACTTTCAAACTAAAATTCATAGAGATTTCCCGTAAAAAGTATTTTAAAGCTTGACTAATAAGCTTTAATTTATGACTTTAAACTTTATATTTTGACCATTTCTTCTAATAATTTGATAACCTTGAAAATTTTAATGGAATCAAAAAATGTTGAAAATATGGTTTTCATTCCAAATAACTTATGCTTGTCCCATTATAATCCAATTTCGTCAGCTGTATTTTATTTTGCACAAAGTTACCTGTAAATTTCACTGCTATTTTATCTTTTAAAAGTATTTCTTTTATTACTTATGATGTATCAAATGTACCTCTAATCCCTATGATTATCACTGGTCTTGTCATTACGATAGCACCCACAGTTCATATCAGATCTTAATGAAATTTTTCACACTCATTCTATATGCGATTACCTTGATCATGTTCAAAGGTGGGCTGAATCGTTAAAATAGATTTGAAATTATGGCTGTTCGAAATTTTCATGATTTTTCGTAAAAATCAGTTTTTATTCACTGTTAAAGTTCATATAACATTAAAACTAAAACTGATAGACAATTTCAGTAAAAAGTATCATGAAGCTTGTTCAGTAAGCTTTAATATTTGACCTTAAACTTTATGTTTTGACCATTTCTTCCAATAATTTGAAGGCCTTGAAAATTCTAATGGAATCAACAAATGTTGCAAATATGGTGTTCATTCCACATAACCTATGTATTTCCTATTATAATACAATTTTGTCAGTTGTCTTTTATTGTGAACAAAATAACCTGTAAATTTCACAGCTATTTCATGTTTTAAAAGTATATCTTTTAATATTTATGATGTTTCAATCGTACCTGTAGTCCTATAATTATATCTGATCTTGCCATTGTAATAGCAATTACAATTATGATCTCATACTAATTAAATTTTCTATACTTTGTTTACGTGAAGGTTAGTTTGATACGTTACCTATATAATGTTTTGTCAAATCAACTATCTGAAGTTCGCTATCGAAAATAGTCGTTGTCTTTTTTAACCCTCACTCTAAGAAAACGAGCCTAATTTCATGTCATGACTATACACTAACATGTATCACAAGATATGTATGTATGTAACTTTTTATATAGATTAATTGGAAAATCTACCTTCCATTTCGGCTACCGAATGGCCTTTTTTTTAATTGCAGACACACAAAATTCGTATTTAATAATAATAATTGTTAGCAGTATTTTATTTTTTCGTGAAGAAAAAAAAATTTACAATTAAAAAAATTAATTACTTGCGTTGTTTTCATTTTACTATTTTGAGGATATAACTATATTATTGGGAGTAATTGTCGTCCCTGATTAAAAAAAATGATTAAAAATGATTTCACACGTTAAATGTCCATAAGAGACAGGATTAGAAATGATTTGAAGGATTAAAAAGTATTTAAAATGATTAAAAAACAAATCATTTTAAATACTTTTTAATCATTTTTTTTAATCAGGGGTAGGGATCAGTTGTCACGGGGATTTATGTTCTAATTTTTTAATTTATTTAATATTATATACATTATAATTCCAATTTTTTTTTGTTTAAATACAATATTGAAGATATTCAACATTTAATAGTATATTATTTATGGATTTTTTGGCTAGCGAGTATTTTGTCGTGGGTATTTTGGTTTGCGGGTATTTTGTCGTCGGGTGAATTGTTACGCAACCATATATACAATCATTGAATTACATAATTTTTTTTTTTTTAATAGTAAAGAAATCAGTACTCCGACTTATAAGCCAGAACCAATTGCACAGTATTGAGAACTCTCATAACAGAATTCATACTCAGTATGATTGCTCATCCCAGGACGATCCTGTGTCGACCTCAAATTTTGTTTTTCCTTATCCAATAATTAAATGTACAAATCACTTTAAGCGAAGTTATATTGAATCGGATGATGAAATGATATCAGTAATTACTGAGGTTGAAGGTGTGTTTAAATACAGTTTTGTGAATTTCATTAAATAAAATAATTTTAGCCAAACTAAATATTCCAGATGATGAAACAGGAGAAAACGTCAGTTATCAATGTGTATTACCGATAGACGTACACGGATCAGGATATGTACGAATGCAAATGATTAGCAATAACAAGGCAGAAAAATTAGTAATATTTTTATTTTCATATTGATCTATTCATATATTTTGTCGCATACTTCAATCGAAAATTGTTAAGTGTATTAAAATATCGTTAAAAATTGATCATGTTTTCGTTTTAGATGCTGCCATATGTATCAATAAATCAATTTAGTTTTGACATTGAAACGTTTTCACATCATATTGCTGAATGGATATGCAAAAAGTTTAAAAAGAAATATTGGCATTGCATTGACTATGACATTGAAATAGTAGAAGTGTGTGCAATAAGCGGCGATATTATTTGCATGCTTATGATGAAAATTGAAGCTAGTGAATATTCCATGAAAGCTATCGGGTAAAACGATTTTTAGTTTAACTAATTATATCTCATGCTTTTTTCTACTTTTTATCCATCATTTAATACATAATAACCAGAGCTCAGAAGTTTGTGATCAATATCAGGAACACCAAACAAAAATCACGTGAATAGCCTGATCTTAATATGTGATGATCAGAAGCAAATTCACGTGAATGAAAATCATGTGTTGCATGTATGTATGTATGTATGTATGTTTTTTTGTTTTGGCGTAGGGATAGCGCGCTATCGACAAGAGACCATTTTGACACGGACTCACCACCCTGGGATCGCTTTCGCATTGCTTCAGGGTGGTGTCCATCTTCGCCTTCGGGCTTTCTTCTTTGTAATTCTTATTCCTTACGCCCCTCCAACCTCTTACGAGATTAGAGGTTCGGGAACTGCAGATTGTCTTCGTTCAGCGTCTTCTTTTTTCTTTATTACTCTAGTACGTAAAAATGACAGCGCATTCCATTCGTTTTCTTCTCGGAGCATTGTTCGAGCCAGGTTATTTTCATTAAGAGCAAGACCTTTAAACTTCCGGTCGTATCGAAAAACTAAAGAACGCAACTTAAAGCTTGGAATCTCTTGATTAGAGATCTTTTAGCAAATTGTTTTTTTGAGCCATAATTATTGTGTAATCATATGAAATAACTCGAAACAGAAATTTTCTAAATTAATTTTTTTTTTTTGGTCTACATGCTTGGGAAAACATTTCCAAAAAAATAAAAGCAAAGCTTGGTTAGCAAATTCATTTAGTTGCTGAGATATCAGCCTTTAAATGAAAGAAGATCCCTTTGTTTTTGATTTGATTATCAATATATTTAAGGGCAGCTTTTAAAACTTGAATGAATTCCCACAAGCCTCATTTTCAATTTTGGAAGAAAAAAACCTGAAAAACGGTTGACCCCGTGGGCCAGTCCCGAAACTTCCCGCTGACCTTCAATTGATCATGCGATTCACATCTTGGTTATCATACAAATTGAACATAAATCGGTAACACTCGCTCGTACTTCTCGGTTATTATTATTCAACGATAATAATATCAGAAAGAATTATAATCGTACTTGTTCTGATTAACGAAATGAATTGCATAAATTCGATACAAAACTTTTGATGACGAAAGTAAATAAAATATCATTTTATTTTTATTTGCACACTCCCACACACACAACGGTGAGTCTTAATCGAATACTTGACGAATGACGTCACAGTATGATACATGCCCAGGCTTGACTGCCGTAGCAAATAAGACACAGATAATCCAAAATTTTTAGAAATGCACTAAATAAAATAAAATAAAATAATGCAATATTTTATTGCTGTAACTCACTTACATTAAGTTGACGTTCATTTATCGTACGTAATTATATAGTATCAATTATCTAAACTGCACCATAACACATTTCGTTCATTCGACTCACCAAAAAAAAAAAGTAACTCAGTGCTACACGAATATCACGACTGACACATTGATTTCTCTATCGCCAGTAATTTGACTTCTTCAGTTGTTCAATAAACAAAAAAAAATATCCGGGTACTTGTCCATAATTTGCAAATAATTTTTACACAAGTGAATTGCTCGTTGATCTAAAAAACCGAATTGTTCAAATCACGAAACACGTCGTTCTATATATTGTAACATGATGAAAATTCGACATCGACCCGTGGTTCAAGAATTATTTAAATATAATAAATATAGTGACATCTATGAGAAAAATTTCGACTTCGACCGAGCAATCGATCCAACGCATGGATTGAAATGAGAGATCCGGCTGCGACGCCGAGCTGAACAATTAATGAACGTAACGGGACCTAAGTCCACCTCCTCCACGGAAGCCGTTTCCTCGCTCTTTTGGGCATACATGCGCTGCAAAAACCCCATCTTCTACGCTTTAAGCGACACTCGGCCGAAACCAAGAGTGGACATTTACCGGGGGTATAATAAAAAATCCCCATTGCGTGTGGTATCTAACCACAGCCACCACGAGTCCTACCTCACTCGGCCCCCCATTCCTTCCATCCTAGGAAATAAAGAGACTCTAGCCGAAATGGGGCTCGAAATGGGGCCCCCATGGTACCAATTCCCTGTATTGGTCTACAGGCTGCAGATAAGTGGTGAGTTGCAGCATAACTCATTACCCTACAAAGGGTTTCTTCCACATTATCCCACTTGGATCTTAGGACGGCAACTATTGAAGATTGCCCTCTACCATCATCACCAAGTGAATATCATTTGCTAACTATAGCTTGTGATAGTATTGTGTACGGGCTATTACCCTTAGATATTTAAGACAGTCAAAAGGGGACGGCTTCGCCCGCGCAGAGGTGCCTATTAGCTTCCTGCAACCACGGAGTTGCCACATGTTACAAGGTGCAAAACATGCGGGCACCGCTAACGGTTGGAATAATAGTCTCAGAACCCAAGTAGAGGGTGGCACTTGCTTGGTCTGACGCCCCCTAAAGGGCGCCAAAACCTCTTCTGAGCGCCGAGCTGAACAGCCGCGTTTCGGTTTTTTTTTTTAACAATTCGACTCCGACAAAACGACCAATTTCGATCCCGACTATTGAACAATTCGAGTTACGCCGTTTAGAACAATCCCTAGTTTTGATGAACGGCCCGTTAAATTAATCGATAGTGAACTAATTCCGAGTGAACAATAAACCGCCTTTTGTGAACAAGCCGAAGCATCGGCGTGAAACTGAACAAAGTGTACGAGTGAATTTATTATTGAACAAGTGAGACACGTTCGCGTAATAACTATTAATAAATTAATTAATTAATTACGCGCAAGAATTGTATGATAGTGCGATTTAACGTGTCACCGAAATAAAATATTATTCCTATATTATTTTATTTATTTCAATCGAGCAATTCTGAGAATTACGGATTATCCGTGTCTCATTCGTGCGGCAGTAGAGTATTGCCGTGTGCAATACTCTGACGTCACCCATCACGTATTCCGACAATACGCACGTTGTATGTGTGTATGAAAAATGAAATAAGTTTATTTTATTTCGACAACCGACTGTTTTCTTCGAGTAACAATTTTTTGTTTATATCAAGTCAAGCCGGTACCGGCAAATTATATTTTGTTTTGTTACCGATACTTTTTATTAGTAATACCGATCAATGGTTTTATCGTAGTCTTAAGTACCTGACCTTTCCCCGATCCACCACCCTGAGCCGATTTTTTAATAGTTTATTTGGTGATTATAAAATCACCTCGCGCCCAACTTTCAATATTTTGAACAAGGTTGCCGAATTGTATGTGTTGTAATAATAATAAAATAAATGCATGCCAGGACTGGTTGGTGGTTGGGATGTTAGAAAAATACGCATATTTAAAAATATAAGAATATTTTTATTTGTCACAGCACAAAATATCACTGGGTTACAAATTAAAACGTTGATTTAATTTATCAATATTGTTAAATGTCTGAGCTCATGAATACGTAAATGATTGAATATAAATTATTGAATTGAGCTCGAGTAAATAAACGAATTAAAATAATTAAGTTGAGTTTAATTGAACACTGAGTTGATCGCAAAAGTGTCTGAATGAAAAGTAACATGAAATCAGAGGTTACCGAGCGAAGTTAATTATTGAACACATTAATTACTATTTTTAATAGCACTGAATGCATAACTAATTTAGTTATTGAGTTTCAATAATAATGATCACTTAATTTAATTGAATTTAATGAGCTCATAATAAATTACACTGATTCTAATTTATTTGTTGAACACGTGGTAGCATGATTGCAGAGGCTACTGAGCGAAAAATAACTTTTAATTTAATTAAGAAATTGAGCATAATGATAATAAAATAAATAATAAAACTGAGTCTTTATTTTGATGAGCACTTGAATTAATTTATAAAAGAGTAGTTAAGCACCTGTACGATTTTTCGTTGAATTAACCTCCTCAGGAACAGGTTATAGATCACTGGAATGCTTGATGTTTTTATTATTTATTTTCTGAGCTTCGGTGCTCGCAATTATAAAAATAATTATATTTTTATAGAGGGTTATGAACCCTTAATGTAATTAATTAATTACTTTTATTTATTTACTTGAGATGGGTGCAAAAATTATTTAACTTATTGCATCTTCAATTTAGAATTGAGAAAGGCAGGAGCAATCGATAATTTCGAGTTGCCCCAGCAAACGGGATCGAATTGAGTCGGATTCAACATTCTATCCGCTTTAACACGATTCAATGCAGTTTTTGAAATCTCCGTTTTTCAATCCGTTTTAATACGATCAGACCCGACACGTTAGTATTGGATAACTATAGAAAATTTTGTTACCAACTACTAAAACTTCTAAAAATTTATTAATAATGAGTTGATTTCTTTTTTTATTCACTTTCAGAATTTTATTTTCTTATAAATTTTTTGAGAAGTTTGTAGAGAAATTTTAAAATTAAATAATTTTTAGCTTCTGCAATAGTTTATAATATGTTCTTTTTGATAAACTTATTTAATTTTAACTTTTGTCTCTGACGTTATTAGAAAAATAAAATTATGTTTATCAATTTACCACGGACCAACCTTAAAGACATAAATTTCTTAATATAAATAAAATATCAAAAAGGAAAATTTCACTTGCATGCGTTTGGCTTGTAGTCCAGTCGATGCGCACGAAAAAATGGTCAAAGATCATTTTTTCGGTGGGTAAAGATCGATTTTGAAAAATTTTTTTTGTAAAATACTAGAAAAAATATAAGGAAAAAAGTTACCATAAATTTGGAGGTGGATCATTTTTTTTTATAAAAAAATTAGATGTAAAATGAAATATCTCTAAAAGTATTGAGAAGTTATCGAGACAAACTAGTATCATTGTTTTTGGGATTTAATAACGAATAAAATGAATTTTGAACGGTCTCTACGACGAATAGTTGCTGAGATAAGAAAAATAAATAAAATGACCTAATGGATAATTTTGTTTGAACCATTACCCAAACAATTACGGGTGATGACAGTTAAAAAAATTTTTTTTTCATAAAAAAACCCGTTTTGAAAATTTTTGAAATTTATCAACAATTAAAAAAAAAATATATATTTTTTTTTATACGACAGAAATTCATCTCGCGAAATTCTGAATCGAATGGTATATACGAATTTTTGTCGATTTTTTGAAATTTTTCTTCTATAACTTTCAATATAAGGGCTTAGAAAAATTTCTTGCTACGGGAGTTAGAAAAAATTGGACTTCGGATATCTTCGGTAATTGCTAGAGAGAGAAAGTAATCGTTATCCGTTAGAAAAAGAGTTAATTGTTGATAAATTTTAAAAATTTTTAAAACGGGTTTTTTTTATGAAAAAACAATTTTTTTCAACTGTCATTACCCGTATTTGTTTGGGTTATGGTTCAAACAAAATTATCCATTAGGTCATTTTATTTATTTTTCTTATCTCAGCAACTATTCGTCGTAGAGACCGTTCAAAATTCATTTTATTCGTTATTAAATCCCAAAAACAATGATACTAGTTTGTCTCGATAACTTCTCAATACTTTCAGAGATATTTCATTTTACATCTAATTTCTTTATAAAAAAAAAATGATTCATCTCCAAACTTATGGTAACTTTTTTCCTTATATTTTTTCTAGTATTTTAAAAAAAAAATTTTTCAAAATCGATCTTTACCCACCGAAAAAATGATCTTTGACCATTTTTTCGTGCGCATCGACTGGACTACCGACTTGGTCGGTAAGTTGAACTCTGCCTCGAATTTATTCTATCCGATTCAATGCGTTTTAACACGAAACACTGTTTTCAAAAATCGCATTGAATCGGGTTGGTTCGTAATAGACTTCAATCCGACTTCGTTTGCTGGGTGGGTTCGAACCCAAGCTCTCAAAGACCGATACCTTTACAGTGCATAAGAGTACCCTACCTGGTAACCTTATGACCTGGATGAACCCTAAATCACCACCGTCCATCTTACGGCAGCAAATTTAATCGATTATACAAAACACGTGGTGTCACTTGAAATTATATGAACGCAAGACAATGGCGTCGGTCTTCTCGACACGAGGCAAGAAAAGGCATACGCGCATGCGTCGCACTGCGCAAGTCAAGTTTTAATTGCCAGACACTAGGCCCCAGTAGGTGCTGCCTCTATTTGCCGGAAGTGCAACTACATTCAAATTTGAATGTAGTTGTGATTACGCAACAGTATGTGTACTCGGACAACACTCCGGTGGATCCCCGTCAGTGAAGATCCCGTTACAATATATATATATATATATATATATATATATATATATATATATATATATATATATATATATATATATATATATATATATATATATATATATATATATATATATATATATATATATATATATATATATATATATATATATATATATATATATATATATATATACATATATATACACTAATGCAAAAAATTAAAGGAGCAGAAAAATTTTATAAATTTTTTAGTGATTTTTGGAAGGCTGTAACTTGGTGAAAAAAAATCGTATCGAAAATTTAAAAAAAGCATTTTATAGCTTGAAATCTCTAGTTTAGGTGTATTTTTTTCAAAATTTTTTAAAAGCTCCGATTATTGCGCAAACATGAGAAATACCGCGAGCCAAAAAATTTCTAAATTTTTTTTTTTTTTTTCCGAAGAGCCCACGGACCGCGGAAAAATTCTTTCAACTAAACGAATGCATACATCGCTTAGCAAATTTATTCAGCTTCAATTTGGTTTTTTTTTAAACCTCGTAGGACGATTTGTCGCAGAGATATCAGCCTTCAAACAGAAAATGATCCTTTTGGCTTTGATCTTCGATATTTCAGGTACCAATGATCGCACAGAAAGTTGAAGGGCGGCGTTGAAAACTTGAATAAATTCCCTACAAGTCCCTGTCATCATTTTTTGAAAAAAAAAATTTTTTTTATTTTTAACATCCATTAGAAGAAAGTACAAAAAAATGACTTTTTTTGGTTTTTTAGTAAATCAACCGCTACTCTGCAAATATCGATAAAAAAAATAATGTTGCCAGGGACTTTTTTAGCTTAATGTACCTCCAAGACCCCTGTGAATTTTTAAATTGATCTATCGAACCGTTTTTTGGGAATCATCGATCAAAGTTTAGCTAAACAATTAAAGGAGCAAGTTTTGTTCCTTTAATTGTGTAATCATAATCGAAATGAAAAAATTTTTTTTTTTCGACTTTTCTCAAATTTTTGCGTTGGTAACTCAGCAAATGCAAGGAAATGACAAAAAAAATAAAAAATTTCCAAAAAATGTCAAACAAAAAATTTAGAACACAAAAAACAAGTTTCAATTTTTTTTTTTCTTCGATTTTTTTTGACATTTTTTGGAAATTTTTTATTTTTTTTGTCATTTCCTTGCATTTGCTGAGTTACCAACGCAAAAATTTGAGAAAAGTCGAAAAAAAAAAATTTTTTCATTTCGATTATGATTACACAATTAAAGGAACAAAACTTGCTCCTTTAATTGTTTAGCTAAACTTTGATCGATGATTCCCAAAAAACGGTTCGATAGATCAATTTAAAAATTTACAGGGGTAAATTCACTAAATGAATATGTGAATATTGGAATTCACTGATTTGATAAGTGAATATGAGAATCCACTAAATTGAAAAGTGAATATGGGAATCCACTGATTTCATCGGTGAAAAGAAATATTATATTGCGAAAAAAAATATAAAACACTTGTAATTAAATCCGAAATGTGATTAATGTATTAGAATCATTACTTAGAGGAAGTATACATGATTTTGATTGATGAAAAAATCCCGGTGACTGCTGAGCTCGAACCTGCATCCTTCCGATTCAAAGTCTTTGATGCTATCCAATGCGCTGGCCTACGTATGTGATCGCGTGAGTGTAAATAGTATATTCGCTATGATACTAAACAATAACTGATGAAGAAATAAAGAATCTGTGATGTTATGATTGACGTACTCTTCATATAAATATATTATTGTTATGTACTTCTATTTTTTTTATTTTGAAAGTTTTTTATTAAAATTTTTAAAAATAGTACCATAATTATTAATTATATTTATATCTAGTAAAATATTTAATTATTTGCTAGTTAAAGTTACTAGTGAAATTGTGAAATTCATAAATTAAGAAGTGAATAACAGTTTTACTTGTAGAAATTATGAAAATATCGCTAGTTCAGTAGTGAAAATCAATAATTTGCTAGCGAAAATTATAGTACTAAATTTATTAGTGAAGATTCACTAGTTTATTGCTGAAATACACTGATTATGAAGTGAATACTGCTTCACTAACGTAATTGATGAAATTTCCACTAATTCATGTTTAGAGAGTATAGATTATTCTTATTGATGGTCGAATCATTATTTATAACTTAATTAATAATGCTTTTGTTGACTATTCAAGAATCTTATCAGTAAAAGAGGATATGGATAGGATGAACAGATAATAGATCAAGTGAATGATTAACAATTGCAACGATTGTGTATTGCCAATTATAATAATAAAAATTACTTACAAAAAGATGCAAGCGCTGGATTTAATGTAGCTGACACAGTTTAGTTTTATATTGCGAGTATATCGCCGGTAACGTACAGTAATATTTAAGTAGACTAACTTTATTCATAATAATTAATAAACTAAGACAGTAAAGTATGATCGCAAAAGAATTCCTAGTAATACAAACTGTAACGCTAGTTAATTTCCCGATTTACAAGAATGCAAGTAATTGCCCGTATTAACAAAATCGCAAGTAGATTGCTAGTGTATTAGAATAGTGATTAAGTTACGCGTTTTATTACTATGTTATAACAGGGCTATGCTGCTACTCTGGTCGTCCTTTTTAAGGGCCCCACTGGAAGTAATAACGGCCTCCCAGAGCCGGATCTTAGATCATCAGGGTCGTTGTAGATTAATTAATTTGTAAGAGAAGGAAGAGGAAGGATAATTTATAATTATTAACACTTTATTTAAAACAACAATTTTAACCTTTATTTATATGACCTTATAAACCTGTTGTCCTTATAAAACTTGTAAAACTTGTTAAACCTTTGACGACCTTATAAACCATATAACTTATATACCTTATAACCTTATGACCTTATAACACTTATAAACCTTATTACTACCGTCAACTACCTTTGACATTTTCTTTTAAAACTTATTCTCGTCAACTACCTTTGACGATTTCCTAAACCTTTATTAAGCCAACTACCTTTGGCATCACACACACACTCACACTGAGTCCCCTGGACTTATACACACACACGCGACTCAACTAAACCTTAACTTCATCCTCCACACGGTCACCAAGACCCTCTACGTGGCTAAAACCTTACATTTATTCCCGCGTGGTCCCCTGGACCCTCTACGCGACTTTTACCTTAACAATTAATTCATTCACGCGGTCCCCTGGGCCCTCTACGTGATATAAGACCTTTACAACAAATTCACGCGGTCACCTTGACCCTCTACGTGATTTTAACACTAACAATTTTAATATCACTAACACTATTTTCACTTTTAACCCACACATTCTTTTAACAATTTTCCTTTTACCAATATAAAAATCCTTCCATTCAATTCACCGTTTAAAATTACAAATCAATTAATATACAACCAATTAACCGTCCTTCATCAACAATAATATTAATTAATTAAAATTTAGTTAAAGATATTTTTATTAATTAATTAATTTTTAATTAACTGTCTCACGATTACTTTTATCAAATTTCATTTTAGTAATTATCTGTAACAACAATAAATTTACGTCGGAAATCTCAATACCACGTTTACCCGATTCTCACTCGATTTTTCAATGTATGCGTTACTGACTACTTTTGATTTTCCTCGATTCTTTACTTTTCGGACACTTGATTTTCTTTTATTGTTATTAACTTTAATTACGATAATTTATTAATTACTATTGTTCAATAATTTCAATTATTAATTAATTAAATTTTTATCAGACCTCGCGTCTGTTGAATCAATCATTCATTTATTATCGGTTCTTTATAAAGGCCATGGGACGATAAGTATACCGAATCGGCCCCAGATAGGGATCGGGCTCATTTTTTCAGGGAATGTTTGTACCCATGAGATACTTCGATGCTGCGAGTTTCAGGTCTTTATCTATAACCACTTCGGAGTAAATCGAAAAATACTGAAAATTAGAAAAAATTGATGTTCTCAGAGCGTACTTATTCGATTGTTATACCCCTGATTAGAAAAAATGATTTGCTCAATGATGAATGTATATCTAAATAGTACTAAAATTGAATTGTTTTGAATCGTTTTGAATCAATTCTAATTGTTTTGAACAATTTTTTTAAAACAGGGACTTTTTTACATGTCATTAAACATGTTTCTCTCAAAAATTTGAAAAAAAATCGATTGAGTGCCCTATTTGAGAGACTTTTCTAAGGTTGTTTTCTATATTAAAGAAAAGATTTGACTCTACAAGTATTTGCCTAAGCCAATTATAATATAGGTTTAATTATAGCTAAACTATTAATTCGTAAAATCGAAAGATTTTCATTCAATTAATTGCGAAATTAGTGGCAGAGGCAGCCATTCGGTTAGCGTGTGGCTTGGACGATCACCAAGTTAAGTAGCATTGAGCAGGATTACTACCCTAGTAGCTATCTTGGTCGAGATTTTGAAATAACAGTATATATAAATATGATATTTTGCTGTATCTTCCTTGACTTGCTCAAGATTTGTTGACCGCTACACTGTCACCGCAAGGTGGGATGTAGGGCATGTCGTAATGATGCAGTATAGCAGGCACAAGTCGGGCCACAGCCGCACGATAAAGGTAGAGTAAGAGAAGAAAGCAGTTGCGATTTGAAGGCAAAAGTGTAAATAGCTCTAGAAATAAAAAAAAATTGCGAAATGATTAATTTTATAGCTTATTTAATCGTATTGACCTTAATAATATAACATATTTCGAGTTGGTGCCTAAGAGGGCGCAGCAACGGTCTCCTGTAAAATGGAGGCAGACTTCGGTATCATTACATTAATTAACTCATATAATATGTTTGCTAGTTCACAAGAAAGAAGAAGTTATATGACGGGTTGTCAATTTATGTGGAATATTGATGCAAACCAATATAAAATAATTAGTATCTTTCCTGTCACTGAGTTATCAGAAGAATCTAATACTGGAGTAGTGAAAGAATGGAGCCCTACATGGAATCCAACACGTAATTTTATTTCATCGCTCAGAAAAACAATTAAACAGATTTACGCTCGTCCAGTACGATACATACATCATTCAGCAGGGTTTTCAGGTTTGAATATCAATTTTGATTACAATTTTTTGCTTATAAACGCCCATAATAAGATTATTTTTATTAGATTCACTATCTCGAATAATTGATATGGACAACTTAACGGAATTCTATTTGACAAAAATACCTGAAGATAATGGACTATACTGAAGAATAATAATTTTCGAAAATTGAAGTATTATGGGACATTTATACTGTTTCAAGACTTCAACAGATGACTATCAATGGCTTATTAAAATAAAATTTATCACTTCATGAAGTCGTTTTCATTGATTTATAATGTTTTGAAAAGTAGATCTGGAAAGTATGAAACGAAAGTGACGAACCTTGGTGATTATAGTAAATTGTACCTCCAATACACACAATAAATACAAAGATGTACATTCGACCGTCTGTTTTTGCAACAACATTTTTGTTTTATATTCTGTGGAAAGGATCTTTTACCATGAAATTAACGAAAATATTTGTTGGAATGAAAGTTGACACAAGCGTTTGGGCGCGATCTCATGGCGAGTACCGAACTATTCTCGCTGCTACTTCCTATCGCCGGTGACCTTCCTCTCTTCCATACATGTCTTTTCTCCTCAGAAATTTTTCTCTTGGTTTAAGCAACTTTTTTTTCATAGGTGGGCCATACGAAATTTCTTGCGTTAAACGAATAGGATTTTTTTCAAGTACACTGAGAAAAAAAAATAATTTTATTAAGAACATTTACTTGATACAAGAACATATATTCTTGATAATTTTCAAGAATATATAATTTTGTCTCAAGAATGCGTAGAATTGAAGAAAATAATTTTTATTGAATTCAAGTAAAGCTATTCTATTGTTTACTCATAATCTAATGTCAAATTCAAGTAATAATAAAAATAAATTCGATGCTCTTTTCTCAAGAAATTGACAATTAATAATAATAAAATAAATATTTTGAACGGATTTCTTGAACCAAGAAATTCTTGTTTGGAAAATAGTATTTTTTTTAGTGTGATGTTATTTTATTCAAACAAAAAAATGAAATATTACTACCAAAACACGGCTTTCTTCAAAGAAATATCTCTTATAATAAGAAATAAAAACTTTTAATACAAGTTAAAATTTTTTGATCTAAGCATAAAATATGTAGACTTGAGGAATAAAAATTTTGATTGAAGATGAAAATTTTAAGAGAATTATTTACTTGGTGTAGAAAATTTCGATTTTCCAAACCGTTAAAGAAAAATTTTTTGTATCAAGATTATTTTTCTTGGTTCAAGTTGACTGTATTTGCTGTGTAGCGGAACTAAAATTTAAAAGAAGTATTTAGGTTCTCATAACGTACAAATAAAGAACCTTATGAGCTAAAAAAAAATTTTATGACAAAATATCCATACTACATGAACACTGCAATGTGTTAAAACATGTTTTTATCATTCATGCGATATAAGTGCTATCTTGGCGCACGCTCTTTTGTTCGCCAAATAGCTGTTTGCCCATTCACTGTTTCCACGACATTTGTGTGTGTTATACGATTATCTGCGTGCGACAAGTAAATTTGAGTGCGACAAGTAAACTTGTTTAGGTTTCCACTATATTTAAATGGTGTATTACCGTACGATGGACGGTGTGGCTCAATAAGTTATAGATCAAATTGAACGAAATATAGTATAGTGCCGGATAGCTCAACTGGTAGAGCACTCGGCGTGATACCGAATCGGTCTGGGTTCGATCCCCAGTTCAGGCTATCTATATTTTTCTCAATTTATCTATACATTGTCTTATTGAGAGGTTTGCATGTTTAGGTTTCCACTATATTTAAATGGTGTATTACCGTACGATGGACGGTGTGGCTCAATAAGTTATAGATCAAATTGAACGGAATATAGTATAGTGCCGGATAGCTCAACTGGTAGAGCACTCGGCGCGATACCGAATTGGTCTGGGTTCGATTCCCAGTTCGGGCTATCTATATTTTTCTCAATTTATCTGTAAATTTTCTTATTGAGAGGTTTGCATGTTTAGGTTTCCACTATATTTAAATATAGGAAACCTAAGGTTCCGTAACAAATTGCCCCCGGACAAAATAACCTCGACAAAATAACCTCGAACAAAATAACCTCGTAACAAAATAACCTGATAAAAAATAACCTAAAAAAAATAACTTTTTTATAAAATAAACTGAACAGAACCGTCACTTATTATCCGAAGGCAAAATATCCACGACAAAATATCCGCGATAAAATATTCGAATACATTTCATCCGACACACAAAATATCCCCGGACTAAATACTCGATAGATAAAATATCCCTGACAAAATATCTTATAATATAAATACTTTTCATATGAATAGTACGGTACCATTTTATCAGAAATGCTTAATATATTTGCACATAAAATTTTAGTGTGTGATATTAAAAATACCCTCGCAGATTTGAATCACGGTGGAAACACGGTGGGTTTGTTCTATTGTACCACTGTGATTACGCGGTGTATCCACCGTGATTCCACGGTGTCTATGCCACCGTGTATACACGGTGTTTTCACTGTGATTACGCGGTGGATACACCGTGGAACCACGGTGGTGAAATCGCACAAAGCCACCGTGGAATCACAGTGGGTACACCACGTAATCACAGTGGAAACACCGTGTATACACAGTGGTCAAGCCACCGTGAAATCACGGTGGATACACCGCGTAATCACAGTAGATACACTGTGTATACCCGGTGGTGAAATGGAACAAACCCACCGTGTAACCACAGTGGATCCACGGTGTTTACACTTCCACGGTGTTTCCACCGTGATTCAAATCTGCGAGGGATAGATCTACAGATATGCTTGAAATCGTACTGTGCCTTTTTTTCACAGATTTTAGGTGGGTATTATTTTGGAAATAAGTCCACATATGCTTGGAATGGTACGGTACCCGCTTATCGAAAATCATTAATTATTTTTTCATTTAAAATATATTTTTCTAAATAATATTTATTAACAGGATATTTTGTCACGAATTTTTGTCTCTTGAATATTTAGTCCGGGGATATTTTGTCTATCGGATAATTTGTATTTGGATATTTTATCACGGATATTTTGTCGCGGATATTTTATCCGTGAACTACAAATTGTGCTACCAACCTGAACAACAATAACCTTCAAATACGAATTTTATCGTTAAAGATTTATGTGAATTTTTTCCGGTTATTGTTGTTCAGGTTATTTTATAACAAAGTTTTTTTTTCAGGTTATTTTGTTCTAGGTTATTTTGTCGGGGTTATTTTGTCGAGGTTATTTTGTCCGAGGGTAACCGGTCGCGGCACCAAGTCTGATAGTTTCACCGGAAAAGTAAAAAGGTCTCCAACTTTACTTCGAGCTCTTATAACTTTTGAATAGATGTATTTATCAAAAAATGATATGAAACCTTTTTTGTAGAGCGTTCAATTTTCTATAAAAATATGTATTAGTCTATTTGATCTATTGATTTGTTAACGAGGTTAAAAATACTTGAAGCTAAAAAAACATTTTTCCCATGTTATTTGAATGGGAAAATCGAATTTTTTAATGAGCTAGGTCTGTAATCGAAATAGAATTTTTCTTCTTGCTCCAAAAATTTTTTTTTGTGTTGAACTATGGTTTGTTCCACATGCACTTGAAAAAAAAAATCTGACTCCAAAATGAAGCACCTTAATGTATATACATTAGGGTGAGCCAAAAAAACCAACCTATTGAATTTACGTCTTAAAAAGGACCTATATATCGAGAAAAAATTCTCCCATTGGTCAAAATTTTAGCTCAATTTTAAAAGGTGTCGATAACCATTTGAAATTTCCCATTTGAATAACATGCAAAAAAAATTTTTGTGATTAAAAATATTATAACTTTTGAACCATGTGAGACAAAAATTCGGCTCTGAAATATTCTTGTAGGGCATTAAATTCTTCAAAAGAAAGTCCTGGGAGTCAAATTTGTAAACTTGATACTTCGTATACTAACAGGTTATCAAAGTCTAGAGTAAACAGAATCATACAAATTTAAGGCTTTATTTAGATTTTCTAAATACTTTTCTTTTATTGTGATCGATAACAAAATATTATTTGTTACAACGTGGATATTATCGGTGATTTCAGCGCACTACATGCAGAATAAATTTTCTCGTCGTATTGATATTTTTATTAATGAAGCCTTAAATTTGTATGATTCTGTTTACTCTAGACTTTGATGGCCTGTTAGTATACGAAATATGAAGTTTACAAATTTGACTCCCAGGACTTTTTTTAAAGACATTTAATGCCATACAAGAATATTCAAGAGCCGAATTTTTATCTCACACGGTTCAAAAGTTATAATATTTTTAATCAAAAAAATTTTTTTGCATGTCCCTCGCAGATTTGAATCACGGTGGGAACACCGTGAAAGTGTAAACATCGTGGATCCACTGTGGTTACACGGTGGGTTTGTTCCATTTCACCACCGGATACACACAGTGTATCCACTGTGATTACGCGGTGTATCCACCGTGATTCCACGGTGGCTTTGTGCTATTTCACCACCGTGTTTCCACGGTGTGTCCACCGCGTAATCACAGTGGAAACACCGTGTATATACGGTGGTCAAGCCACCGTGTAATCACGGTGGATACACCGCGTAATCACAGTGGTAAAATGGAACAAACCCACCGTGTTTCCACCGTGATTCAAATCTGCGAGGGGTTATTTAAATGGGAAATTTCAAATGGCTACCGACACCTTTTAAAATTGAGCTAAAAATTTTGCCCAATGGGAGAATTTTTTTTTCGATGTATAGGTCCTTAAGACGTAAATTCGATAGGTTGGTTTTTTCGGCTCACCCTAATATATATATATATATATATATATATATATATATATATATGTATTGTGACGTTATTTTAGTACGAGGCTTGGATTAAGTTAACGTCACCAGCACCAACTGATTTTGGGTCATAACCGAGCATGGTAACTCAAGACTTAGAATTTAGCTTACAGTAAATTACGATTTTGATCCAGTTTTTTTTTGATTGAGTTATAGTCTAAGAATAAAATATGGAGTAACGTTTGGCTACAGAAAATTTATAGTAAAGAATTGGAATCAAATATCTAGAAATTTATTATGGGATATGGGTTGAAATTAAAGTTTGGTAAATGATGGGGTTTGAGTTTTGGATTTACAGTTTTTGGTGTATTGAGTATGTGGACAAGTCAGAGCAACCGTGGAGTAGGGCTCAAGTAATTGCCACCCGGTTGCATCTAATGTCAGGATGCTTGCCTGACCCTATGAAACTTCCGTGTGGAGTGCGAAGGTCTAGCTGAAATGCTAGCGTTCCAAAATGAAGACTATGGATTAGGTATATGAGATCAGTTTTTGTTATTATGATTGGCAGGACTCAGCGATGGTTTAGTGACCACTGTCGCTGTGGGAGCCGTTATTTCTGGTCATTTTTTGTAATTATGGGTTTTGTTGGTAGACCTCAGTGGACAGCTTTGACCAGTGTTCTGCTGAGGGTAACCGCTAGTCACTTAGATTTAAGAATTTAGTCTGCGATCTCAACCGAAGCCCCAAGTCCCGGAGAGCAAACACATTGGGATATTCATACTCAATAGGATGCGACTTAGTTATTGTCGTTGAGTCTTTGATATCGAGTTGGAATTATGGAGTGAAGTATAGAGAGCCGGTAAAAATGGCGATAATGTTTTTAGTTTGGGGAGAACGGTCAGAGATTCGACTCTGGTCGCTCGAAGCGAGCAGCCGTGTTTAGGAGTGATGCTTCAGAAAGCTACAGCTTGGAATTATCGTTACAGAAGCATTATTTTAAACAGTGTGAGACGTTACTTGATATTTTATTCATCAGTAATCAGGTACGAAATAATTATTATAAATAATTAATCGAGTTCGAGTTAGAGTCTTAAGATATTATGCTACGGTTTTAGTTAAAGAAAAGATGTAAGATCTGTGAGAATCACGAGAAAGTAGTTACAGTTTAGAGTCATGTTCACGATTTATTGTTAATATTATTTTTATGAAATAATTATAAGGAATATGTTAGTCAGTGAGTTAATTATTGCCTAATTAACGTCAAAATGAGACCCATGTACGTTAGTCGTACGATTTTGCTGAAGAAAATGTCTAGAGTAACGACTTTAAGATTATTATTCTAGTTCACCGAATACTATTTAAGTATCGGTTGGCTCCAGTTACTTAATTATTTTAATTAATTATTTTTAATTAATTTAGCTATAAAGCTTTGACGCGCGTCACGTAGATTCCAAGATGCTGTCCGTTCAAATCATATCTCACAACTAAGCACCGCGCACTGCGTATGCGCTCAAATTGTGGGTCCAGGCATTTCTTTCTATGTGGTATCGTCATACTTCCAGTGTCGAGATGAAATAGAAATTCACATCACGCAACTAGAAAAGGTAGCACGAGCACTAAGGGGAAACAGGGTTTTATTTTGGATAGACGCGAACGCTAGATCTCTTAGATGGGGGCCAGAAACAAATGAGAAGGGAGAGAAACTGGAGGAATTTATAGACGACAATGGGTGAGAGATTTTAAATATAAAGAGGGAGGGTTAAACTTATTCCTGGGTATCGGGGGAATCATATATAGATGTCACCTTAGCTACCCCAAAACTTGCCCGGTACGTATGGAACTGGTCCATCAAACGCGAGTGGGTGCAAAGTACCGACCACTATGCGATCGATATCAGCCTAGGAATTCCAAAAGACCGGGAGGGTCTCGATGGGGCAGATCCCAAGCAGTTCAACCTAACGTTGGCTGACTGGGAGAAGTTCCGCGAGAAACTACCAGAACTCGCAAGAGTGAATCTTGAGGGTCTAGCGCTGGAAACGGTCGAGGACGTGGAAAAGTATACCGATGCACTTACTAAAACCATTATAGAGTCATGCGAATTTGCTATCCCACGGAAGAAGCCGCACGTAAAATCATATTCATGGTGGACCAGAGAATTAACTAAAGAAAAGAGAGTAGTATACAAAGCTAGAAGGGGATTTCAGAGGGAGACAGACGAAGGGAAAAAGACAGAACTTAAAGAGACGTACTTGGGACTTTTCAAAACATATTCAAAACACGTTAAACGACAGAGAGAAAACAGCTGGCGAGAGTTTGTCACGTCGAACGGTAAGAAGGAGCACTGGGGCATCGTTTATAAGCTCCAGGCAAACAAACACCGAGTTACCAGAGTGCTCACCACACTCTGGCATGGCGGACGTTCCACAGAAAGCTTTAAGGACAGAGCTAGCTGCTTTGTCGACACACACATTGTAGACGACAAACCAGAGGAAGAGACAGAGGAGCAAAAGGTAACTCGGAAACGCCACCAGACATCGTGGACGCCGACTTATTTACCCTGAGCGAACTATACAAAATTTTAAGGACCCTTAAAAATAAGAATGTACTCGGACCCGACTTAGTAGAAAATGAAGTAATTCAAAGGGCGGCAGTTATTTTATCAAGGGAATTTTTAGACTTACACAGTAGATGCCTAGAGTTAGAAGTTTTCCCAACCGCATGGAAAGAGGGTGGGATTATTATGCTCCTTAAGAGCAGTGACAAAGACGCGACTGACCCCAAATCTTACAGGACAATATGTTTACTTTCGGTAATCGGGAAGGTATTTGAAAGATTGTGAAAGTCGAGACTCACCACCAAAGTCTTAGCTGGGGATAAGATCTCCAGTCAAAAATTTGGCTTTATGGCCAAAAGGTCGACTGAAGATGCAATCGTTAAGATGTGCCGCTTGCTAGATTCGACAACAGAGAATCTGGCAATCGGACTTTTCTTCGATATTTCTGGAGCCTTTGACAACGTGTGGTGGCCGCGAGTACTCGAGAGTTTAGAGAAACGGGAATTCCCCAAAAATGTTTACAAGGTAGTACAGAGTTATTTTGAGAATAGGACAGTCGCTCTGTTATGGGGATTCGGGAAGGAAAAGAAAAAGCCAACAAGGGGATGTCCACAGGGATCAGTCTTAGGGCCGTTATTTTGGAACATTATGTTCGATGACTTGCTTGAGGAATTAGAATTATCAGAACACGGGAGTAAATTTGTGGCCTATGCTGACGACCTTCTCGTCATCATAGAAGGAACTTCATGCGCGGACATTGAAAGAAAAGCACAAGGAACGGTAGATTCGATACTGGAATGGTGTCGTTCCGTGAAACTTACGCTGTCGGAGTCCAAGACCGAAGCGATATTCCTCAAGAGAGATTACACCCGACGCGGTCCACGCAAGGACAAAGGTCCGTACCCCTACTAAGCGCAAAGACAGAAAAAGCCCAAGTATGATTCAAACCCACCGAAAATCGTATTAGGTAAAATAAAAATAGAATTCAAAAAGAGCGTTAGATACTTAGGGGTACACTTCGACCAGGACCTCAAACCAACCACACACATGAAGACAAGGCGCGCGAAATTAGACAAAACTTTTGGCCGTTTACGCCGTCTCACACGGACTGAATGGGGACTGCGCTTTCCGGCTATGTCCACCACCTACAGGGGCTACTCCCCGCATGTTGTAACTTATGCGGCAGCAGGTTGGAGTGACCTATGTGGAGTGGAGGAATGGAAGGCTCTTAGGGCCCTGCAACGTCGAGCCCTGATTACGATGACGTGTTCATACAAGACGTCATCGTATGAGGGACTTTGTGTAGTTGCAGGAGCAGTGTCCATTCGGCTTGTGATTGACGAACGTTGCGCCCGTTACAATCTTCGTACTGGCAAACAGGCAACCCTTGGATCCGTGACCCTGCAGCCAGATGACGAAGAAGGCCTTGTCTCCCTCAGAAAAGAAACCATTCACAGATGGCAAAAACAGTGGTCCACAACGGACGACGGACGTATGACATTCAACTTCTTCCCCGACGTTACTGAACGTCTAGCAAGCAAACACATCAGTCCTAATTTCTTGCTTACCCAGATTTTAACCGGTCACGGCTGTTTCAAAGATAGACTCTTCAAGTACGGACTCGCAAAGGATCGCAAATGCCTCCAATGCGCGGAGTGGCCACAAATCGGGCGTGTTCTTGTCACCCCAAACTCCTTTAAAGTTTTCAATGATTTCAGCAAAGATTGCCTCCACCACAAACTCAGCAGCCAATTCCAACACCGAGAGGAAGGCGGAGAGGACTACTAGACCGCGGTTCAACTGGCATCCACCTAGTTATTGTCGAAGCATATGGGCATGGGTGTGTAGAGCTCGCGAATTGTGAGGACTCTATGCATTTCGGGTGTCAGTCCGAAGTTAGGTGAGTGTAAGAATGTGTGAAGAATAGACTAATGAATGTAAACAAAACTGGGTGTCTTCTCCGGGAGGCAGGGGAAAGAGACCACGTCCCCTCTTGACCAAGTGGTATGTCGAACAATACATAATTGGTACTATGGGGGGCCCATTCCAAGCCCCACCGACCAGAGTCTCTTTGTTTCTTAAGATGGGAGAAGTGTTTTGGGCCCACATGAGGTTAGACTCGTAGTGGCTGTGGTTAGATACCACACGCAATGAGGATTTTTGATTATACCTCCGGTAAATGTCCACTCTTGGTTTCGGCCGAGAGTGTCGCTAAAAGGGTGGAAAAGATGGGATTTCGCAGCGCGAGTATGCCCAAAAGGGCGAGGTCTCGGTATCCGGTCGGTGGAGGTGGACTTAGGTCCCGTCACATTAATTAATTCGTCCGTCCAGATCCATCTATTTGTTGTATTTTTCCGGTTCAATTTTTCGTTATAGAGTAAGATTATTTGTATCATGTTCCAATACTTTGTTATCTCTAGAGGAAATTCATAAATACTTACAGCCTTGGCAACCAATTCTTAACCCAGTGAACCGACAATTCGAAAGAAACGCCGAGGGCTGGATCACGATCTTCACGGACGGATCGTGTTTTCGCAATAGTTCCTCAGAATCAGCAACAGGTTTAGGAATTTATTTTGGACCAAATCCCCCCCCCCCCCTCAAAACTTATCCCTTCCGTGCTTCAGCAGAAACACCAACAATGGTGCAGAATTAGAAGCTATTCTTCAGGCCTTGAAAATTACAAGAAAATTCGATTTAACAAAGATAGACCTTTTCACTGATTCGGAATATTTATGCAACAGCCTCACTATTTGGTATGAAAATTGGAAATAGCGAGATTGGATCACTTCAGCAGGAAAGCCGGTATCGTATGAAGAAGAGCTCAACTACGTCAGAACTCAAATGGAGGACCGAGACATTAAGATCCACCACGTTCCCGTCCACGAGGGAATCTATGGCAATGAGCAAGCTGACCAACTAGCCAAGGGCGGAGCTAAACTATACGAACTCTTCAAAACAAAATCAAACGCAGGGTTCAACATTCGCTTACCAGCTACAACTTCAAAGAAATAGAATTCATCATTTCTGAGCTTGGAGGGGGGAGGGGGTGTTATGTCCGATTCCGCAAACTTTTTCGTACGGTCACTCATGTTGAACACTCCTAAGGAATGGATATTCCATTTTCTCTTTATAGAAACAAGAACGGGTTCAATTAAGTGGTACAGAACCGATTTCTTTCTTCTGACTTTCATTCCCTTATCCTTGTTAGGTTCCCCACTTATTTCTTACAATAGTCACTCTGATGAGAGGTAACACCCACAATAAGCATTGACTTAAATTAAGTTCGGGACATCTTGTACTATGCAGCTCACCGAAAAATCCCTCTCCCCAAACTCGAATCCCATGGTTGCAGCGTTAAAAACTTTTTCAAGAGCTATTACTCTACCGAGCACAGGCTTGCTTTTCGGTCATTAATTGAATTCGAAGTTTTCAACAAAGAGTCGCTTACTAGGTACAGAAGTATCCACATATTTGCATATTTTATCAAACAAATAAAATTATTAATGAGTTCAATAAACAAATCCGAAAAAAAAGAGAAAAAAGTGTATAAAGCAATTAAAAATTGCATCTCCTAAATAAAATTAATCAACCAATAGATAATCAAAGAAAAAAAAAATAGTTAAAGCATAGAAAGATATATTAAAACAATATATATATGGGGCATTCCACGCCAAATCGACCACTATTGAACCCGACCGCTTTAGATTTGGCTCAAAATTTTTCCTCTTTTTCTACCCCATCAAAAACGTTTCTCATAATTTTTTCAAATTTTTTCACCCAACCGAAAAAAAGTTATAAATTTTTGAAAAAAAATGGCTTTTATCATTTTAAATAGCTATAACTTTTTCAAAATTCGACTAATTGGGACGATTTTTTTTTTAAATTTGTGTTTTTAAATGTCCTTTTTGAAAAAAAAATACAAAAAAATTATTGCAACCTATCTTCATTGTTTTTTTGTAGATTTTTGGAAAAAATCAAAAATTTTTTTATGTTTACCATTTTTGATTTTTGATTTTTTTTTTTTATATAAAACTTTGACATTTTCTGCAGATCCTCAAATTTTTTCAGTGATGTTTTTTCGATTTATATTTTTTTTTCCAATTGAAAAAAAAATTTTTTTATAACTAGCCTTATTTCTCATAACACCATGCTTAAAATTTTTGAGAGTGTTCAGAAAACTTTCAAATTTGAAAAAAAATAAAAACAATAAATTTAAATGGTAATCCTCGAAATAATTTGAATTTCGTTCGAAAAATCAAGTTTAAAAATAGAAGAACCTTCTGAATAATTTTTTTGTATTTTTCTCTGAAAACTACGTTTAAAAACGAAGAAAATAAAAAAAAAAACGTTTTTCGTTTGGTCCATTTTTGGATAAGTGCTGGTAATTCAAAAAAATTCCTTCTACACTCATTGTTTCATGGTTAAAAGAATTTTATTTTTGAATTGCCAACATCTGTCTAAAAATGGACCAAACGAAAACTTTTTTTTTCATTTTCTTCGTTTTTAAACGTAGTTTTAAGAAAAAAATACAAAAAATTATTCAGAAGGTTCTTCTATTTTTAAACTTGATTTTTCGAATAAAATTCAAATTATTTCGAGGATTACCATTTAAATTTATTGTTTTTATTTTTTTTTCCAAATTTGAAAGTTCTCAGAGCACTCTCAATAATTTTAAGCCAGGTGCTCTGAGAAATAAGGCTAGTTATAAAAAAGTTTTTTTTCAATTGGAAAAAAAAATATAAATCGAAAAAACATCACTGAAAAAATTTGAGGATCTGCAGAAAATGCTACAGTTTTATATAAAAAAAAAATCAATTATCAAAAATGGTAAACATCGAAAAATTTTTGAATTTTTCTAAAAACTTACAAAAAAAGAATGAAGATAGGTTGTAATAATTTTTTTGTATTTTTTTTCAAAAAGTACATTTAAAAACAAAAATTTTGAAAAAAAAACGTCCCAATCAGTCGAATTTTTAAAAAGTTATGGCTATTTATAATGAAAAAAGCCAATTTTTTCAAAAATTTATAACTTTTTTTCGGTTGGGAGAAAAAATTTGAAAAAATTATGAGAAACGTCTTTGATGGGGTAGAAAAAGAGAAAATATTTTCAGCCAAATCTAAAGGGTTCGGGTTAAAAGTAGTCGATTTGGCGTGGAACGCCCCATATACATCTATATATATATGTTAGAGGTATGGATCTAAAGTTAAGGAACCACTGTTAATTATAATATGAGACTGAAGTCTGTCACGATATTTAAATATCGCGGCATCTTCGCATTATGTCGGATGGGGCAACAGATGGCAGCACACGCTGCTCACAGGTCTCAACCATTATTATTATTATTATTATTATTATTATTATTATTATTATTATAATTATTTTATGTATTATTTTATTTTAATTACTGTGTCTTTGTTATTTGTTTGATTTCTTAGATGGAAATTGCGTCGGTATCGGTAAAATTTACTGATTTTTATAAACATGTGAATGGATTTTATAGACGCTGGGATAAATAATTGCGTATTTGTTTGTATGTTTATTATTATTTTGGTTGGTTGACGCATGCGCGTCAACGCAACAGTTGGCATCAGTAAATTTATTTATTATAATAAATTTACTGGTTTAATGAATGGATCAATGCTAGATTTATCTGTAAATCATGTTAATAGTTGATTCTGAAATCTGCGGATGGCCATTTAATGTTGGGAATGGGTCAAATTACACGAAAATAATAAATGCGTTATGTTGGTGTTGTAAAAATTAACATGCGACAGGTATATTTCTCCATTGGTCAGAGTAGGATAGAGCATAATATGGCGTCGGCCGAAGTGCCGGCGTGTGAAACACGTGCTGCTGTGGTCAGACGTGGATAAGCATTTATAAGAGCAAGGTGTATTGCTGTTGCTGATTATAATTTTATTGAGACGCCATTGGAAATTATTAAAATTTATAAAGTGTATTGGACACTTGGCAATCAGGATTGATTTGAGTTGTTGCAATGGTTATTGCCAAATTAATAATTGAGACCAATGGAACCTGTACGAGTTTTATATATTGATGATGACTGTAAGTCCCTTTGTGCTTTATACATTGGCGTGTAATTTGTCCCGCGTTGGTGGCCATTTGCATATCTTTCACGTGTGAGTGAAAGAGAGAGCAATACTTACTAGTACAGTATAGATATATATATTGAGACAATGTGAATTGTCTTCGTCGCCCTCAGCCTTGCGGTTCCCGCTTTTATCCGTCTCGTTGCCGTCTAATGTCATATGTTATAGTGCCGTGGTCACATGACAACTTGTAACGTCGACGCATGCCTGTCAAGAGGAGGTAGGGACAGTCAGGAGGTTAGCCCTATGCCCAAAAATTATCGGTCACCACTTCGATCCTGGATCCGTTAACGTTCAGACGTCTTTATCATTAGTATCGATTATAATATTTGCAATATTCACCTACTCTACATCTTGTAAATCTCTTATTTCTTTCCGGCAATTAACTTGCAAATTAATACTTTCATTGTTTATTAGTTATTAATTATAATTAAATTTAAGTGTATTGAAAGTATTATACGTTACCGGTGACATATTCGCGGTAATAATATTAGAATTAAGCAGTAAAATCAGTGTATAACAGGGATTTATCCCACGTGGCTACCACTGCGTATCCTGCGTTCCAGCCAGGACTATTAATATTGTATTCTGCGTGTAACGTTATTGTAAGTAGTTGAACTTATTATAATTGGCAATAAATTTGCACATTGTCCTAATAAATTCCTTATTCTATTTATCACCTTATTCTATCCATATTTTAATATACTGGTGGGATTATTCAATATGATAAAATAGTTATTAATTAAGTTAGAAATAATAAGTAAGTCAGCTGTAAGAAAGCAGCATACAAATTATCAGCCGTGAGGTAAGTTGATAAGCCTTTTTTATACGTTGCCGAGTTTGAATAAGTGCGGGTCTTTGCTTTGCAAGAACCCCAGCCCACTGCTCTGTCCAGCATAAAATAAAATTTGTTAGAGGTCAGCCTAAGCCAGGGTTCAACCCGCGAATTCTGGTGGCTGCTGTTAAAAATCGCGAAGACAAAAAACAATTTGTCTCAGTATATATAACTGCGTACTTGTTATCCCAGCGGACATTTATCCAAAACTTGGAAGTTGATACTTATTATTTTGTTATTGAATAATTATTAGTGACTGTTCATTTGGTTAGACGGTAAATAATTAATAATATTTAGATTTATTATTCATCCGAGTTTTGAATATTATTGGAAACATCTTATATTAGTTGCGGTAGATATTTACAATGAATTAATTATTATCTGGGAACATTTATGATTTAATGCGATAATAATAATTGGGTTTATTTATTATTTTGCGGTAAATATCTACCCGTATGTAAATTATCATTTGAGATCAGTATTTATTATTTTCAGTTACATAATTTCCAATTATCTATCATCAGTGATTCTGTATTATTTTGAGTTGGATATTTTATATTATTGTATCGAATGTGAAACTGATCTTTTAAATATTTGAATAGCTAGAAAACAAATGCCTTTTTCTCTTGTTTTATAGATGCGCGATTAAAGTCAGTCAGTCGTATATTGACAGTTAAACAGCAAACATTGTATCTCAATAAACTATATATTGCCCTTGCTTTCTTTTACTGCTGTTAATTGTGGTGTTATTATTTCTAATATAAGTGTGTTATCATTGTAGTGTATAAGTGATATTAATTTAAGATACCAACCACTACAATTTGGTGTCAGAAGTGCGCGTAACCTTCGTGTGGATTTACAAATATAAAATAAAAATAGCTGTCAAAATATTGCGACGCGACGGGAAAGGCAAAGATTTGAAACGATCGTGTTTTTGATATTAAAAAAGACGTGAATTCAGTGATCAATTAAACGAGTTTAGTGAAAACATATTTTTTTTAAATTTGTGCTAAAGTGCGCGTGTGAATTTTAATAAATTTAGTGATGAATTAAATAAGTTCTGTGGATATGAGTTATAGTGTTGAAGTTCGCGTAGTTATATAAATAAATACGGTGATGAATTAATTGAAATTTGTGAATATATTTCACAATATAGATTCCAAGTGCGTGTAATAATTTAAACGAATTCAGTGATTGAATAATTAAGTTTTGTGAAAATATTTTTCTTAATCGGTGTCAAAGTGCGTATTTGAATTTATTTGTGTGATATACTATACATAAAAAAAAAAAAATTGAGGATTAATGAATTAGTGTTGTGAAAATATTTCTATTAATTTGTGTTAAAGTGCGGGTATGAGTAATTACGTGTGATAAAAATATAAAATAAAAGTGATCGAAACATTAAACGACGGATAATCTTATTTTTTTAAAAATAGGAAGAAGTAAAGACGGCAAAAATTTTTGTAGAATTGATTAAGAAGTTAAAATTGAACTTGTGGACAAATTACAAATGGGAAAGGATAAATTTGGTGATGTATCATTATTTAATAATAATAGTAGTTAGGTAAAATTAAAAATAAAATAAACATCATTTTATTAAACATAAATTAACAAGAAATATCGTGACATTTAACCGCTCTTTTGTTTTGTAATCGATTGACGTAATTAATAAACCGGGTATATTTAATGATTTTGTGTTGAAGAACAAAAGATAACAAATTTTGTATAGATAGTCATTTTTGAAAATTTTTATCTGGGCTATGTAATACCTCAAGTACTTATCGAGTTAGTAAAAATAGTTTTATACAAATGAATAGGAAAGTTTTATAAAACTGTTGAGATTACTATCATGAGTTAAATTTAAAAAAAAAAAAAAAAAAGTCGATATTAACGGAAATAATTAAAATTTATTTACTTCAATGCGATTGGGAGGGTCCTTATGAAATTGAAAATAGGCTAAATAACGTAGTTTATAGAATCAGAAAAAACCCCAAAGGAAAATATAAAATTGTGCATGTAAACCGTCTTGCACCGTACTGTGATCAATAAGAAAAATAAAAGAGAAGTCCGGCTGGGACCCTGAACGATCTCAGTGTAGACGTTGTAAAGGGTTCCCGGGATTCTGTAGTCAATTAGTGAGTCTAGGATATCTTGCAAACTGATAGAATTGAAGATGTCTGAACGACTGCTAAAGACTGGTATAGTCCTTAGGAGAAGTCTGACAGTGGACCCTGAATAACCACACTGTAGACGTTGTTGAAGAGTTCCCGAGATTCTGAAAGAAGTCTGGCTGAGGGCTCCGAACGATCTCGGTGGTAACGTTGTTCGAGGGATTCCCGGGATTCTATAAGGACTGGAATGTTCTAAGTTCGGTTATTAGCTTGAGGGAAGTCCGTCTGAGGACCCTGAACGATTAGTCGTTGTAAGGGGTTCCCGGGATTCTTGGGCCTTTGATGAGAGACTGGATATTTCTTTTGGTTTAAGTGAGCTCAGCTCAAATCAAAAGTTTGAATTCTTAGGACTTATCATTGGTCAACAGTATCCTGACTGGAGCTTTGGGATCCATCCGGAGTTGGCATAGTCAACATTTCTCTTAAGTAGTGCACGACTTTCTGAGAGATAGGTGGATGCCCTGGAGAGTTTCCGAGGAACTTTTAGGGAGAAAAATTGAAATTCGTTGCAACGTGTATTATTCAGTAATCATTGATGTGTTAGCTCGAGATAACATATCGGCATATGAGCTGAATGGACCGAGTGGTAGAACATTGAGCATTTAAGATCGAAAAAGTAACAAATTGATCACACTAAAAGTTTATAATGAACAACTGATAAATAATAGAATGTAATGATGAAAGATGTTTAAATATGAAATTTAATAAAATGTTGGAGATACTCGTTTTGTTTTTTTCTATTATGTGCAGATAATATTTCCAATTTCATTGGGGAAGGAGAGAAGGAGTCCATTCCTAGTCCTTCAAGGAGGAGAGGAAGGAGTTCCTGTTCCCATCCCATACCTGATCCCATTCCCATTGAAGGTCCATTCGATCAAGAGGAGGGTTACATTTTTGATTTTATTTATTTTGATTCGTTGAATAGGAAAATAGAGTCACGTGCACTGATTAACTTCTTAGCAGAATATTTTATTTTTTTATTATTATCAATTCTTAGCTCAATTAAACTATATACTATTTTTTTATTTTTTTTATTATCTTTGCGTTAGCCTACAGGGTTGTTTTTGGGCTATGGTGTTTTTTTCCCTGTAGGGTGATAGATAGGGTGTGTTGGGACCATAGCGGAATCGAACGAAGATTGTAAATAGTTTTAATTTCAATTAAGTTCGATTCTTCCAACACAAATTTTATCGGGACGATAATTTTATTGAGAAGGGGGTAGTGTAACGAATGTGAAACTGATCTTTTAAATATTTGAATAGCTAGAAAACAAATGCCTTTTTCTCTTGTTTTATAGATGCGCGATTAAAGTCAGTCAGTCGTATATTGACAGTTAAACAGCAAACATTGTATCTCAATAAACTATATATTGCCCTTGCTTTCTTTTACTGCTGTTAATTGTGGTGTTATTATTTCTAATATAAGTGTGTTATCATTGTAGTGTATAAGTGATATTAATTTAAGATACCAACCACTACATTCTTATCAGTGATCACTTATTTTGCGCTAAATATTTACACTGGTGATTGTTATTTGTGATCATTTCTTATTATTTTGCGTTGATTATTTTTACAATTATTTAATTATTATTCATAAACACTGGTAATTATTTGCGTGAATACTATTTGTAGTATTCATTATTTGCTGTAACTATTTACGAGTATTATCAGCGATCATTATTATTAGCGGTAAATAGTTACAATTGCTTAAAGTATTATTATTTTCTGCGTATTATATAATTATAAACTGTAGTTAAATTATATTTTAAAGTGGACCACATTATTATTCATATTTAAATGGTATCACATGCGAGTGATAACACGCCGAACATTTTTATAATTATTGTTTGCGTTACTTAACCAGTGGTTAAGAATTTATTGTGAAGTGAACTCTTATTATTTACATTATTGTTTGTTACTACCCGCTGAAACAATATTATAATTTGAAATATATCGGGTTGTTAAATGGCTACCAACCTGGGATTTATTTAATTTTATTGTTTATTCATTGCATACTGTCTCTTTCTTGCTATCCTTTTCCAACACCTGAAACTGCTCTCTGTATTTTATTATTTCATTTTCATTTTCTTTTCTTTATTTTATTGTTGATTATATTTTGTTCGTGAGGGTACACGAACTGGCGCCCAATTCGGCTATCTAACCCAGCCTGAGAAGAGCTGTGTGTCCAGTGGGGATTGTAGACATCTCCAAAGGACATTTTGGTTTTGTTTATTATTTTTATTTTCAGTTTTTACCATCGGTGGGCCATACGGCTATTTTGCACACACCACACTCCGCCGTGGGTTGTGGAAAATAGAAGTGAACGTTATATGGCGCCCAACGTGCGGCTAGGGAGCCATTGAAATCGTACGGTTCGATTTTTTTTGAAGTTTCAGGTTTAGGTGCGGAGATTTGGATCGCATCAAGAGATTTCGGGTTTTTGTTTCTGGATATTTTATTTATTTTGTTCGCGGGTGATAATTCGTGGTTATTTTATTAATATATCGTGTACATTTATTTATTAAAAATTTAAAATGGAGTCGTGGCGTGAAATTTGGGACGCATCGAGTGCGTTACTGGCTGAATGTCAGCGAATGCGTGGGGGAGGTAATGAGGACCCACCAAGCGGGCAGTCGAATGCGAGTCAGCCACCATCCAACACACCATTGGCCGATGAATTGCGAGGTGCAGGCAATCATGGGCCCCATGACACTCTGACGTTAGAAGACAACGAGGAACACGAGGGTGATAGTACCCTTCCACCATCTGAACTTACGTGGTTGATGGACCAACCACCATCGAAACTCAAGATGCTGTTGGCCAGTTTTGGGTTATCAACATTTGGGTCACCACCGGTTCTCCGAAATCGATTGAATCGGTATCACCAGAGGGCGCTGGGTGCTCTAAATGTACAATGGAGCCCAGCAGTGGATGAGATACCGTCGGAATCCAACACCATCCCAGAGTATGTCGACGTTGCAGCTCTTCGAGAGTATCTACGCAGTCGGTGGTTGAATCACCAGGGGTCAGACAGTGTTATTCGTGATCGAGTTAGACGATTAATGGACCGTGATGACGGTAAAGAGGCTTTGTGGGACCCTTTGGTGGATGAGCTGATACGGGAATCAGCTGTCGGCCGGGAACGTGACGATCTGGCGATCATGGATCGATTGCGATCGATGGGAATTCATGGCCAGGTCCCTGCAACGACTGGGGAGTCAAATTTTTCTAGAACTAGTGCACCAGCGGTCTCTGTAGCTCCAGGGGAGCCACAGTTGAACCCAATGGATGCATTTGCAACCCATCGGGATGCCGTGGAGGTGTTAAGGGTGTTTGAGACCCGAATCACGGCAATGTTGTCGAATATGACCGCTGGCACGTCGTCAGCGAGCGCATCACGCCCGCTTGATCCATTCCGGGCGTCGTCACCGATCCGTAGCTGCGTAGCTGCATCCATGCCGTCATATCTAAGTGCCATCATACAACAGCGGGGCAAACGGGCGGTTTGAGAGCCACTACGCAAACAGTAAATGCGTGTGGGCCGCAAATGAGTATGGTACCACCTGCATGCATTACATCCGCTTCAAACGTGCATGTCAACTGGCCACCAGAGGCAAATCGGGGCCATGGGGTAACCCATCAACAACACCATGGGAGACCATCTGATCATGGCGATGATTCTGACTCCAGTGGGAGTCCATCGTGGTTATCCAACGACTCATATGCCAGTTAGAGGGCTGAACGGCGTTTACGGTTAAGATCTCATGGTCGTGATCGTGATTATGGTACGATTGCGCGTAATTGAAAGCTGTCATTCGCGGGAGATGGTTCAATGACAGGTGACGAGTTTCTGCGGCGGTTGTCAGTATTAATGCGAAGTGCTGGCATTCGTCATGAGGATCGGTTGGCAGTTCTGCCTGAAGTGTTCACTGGTGTTGCTGTTACGTGGTGTTCAGCCAATTTTGAACGGTGGACAAGATTTAACCTTCGATTACACGCGCTTTCTCTAGTGTCTCACTCGTATTCACGCTAACTCTATTAGGTTGAGTAGTGTTGTGCGGGGAATCGCCGTATAGCGCGAGTAACGAAGGGTTAAATGTAAATTATACTATTAAAATGTTATTTAAATGTATTTCAGTCGTTTTTGAGATTGCACTCCTCATATGTCAATGATTTTGATTTGTCGTTCTCAGGTTGACATCTATTTCTCAGATTAAGCTCTTGTAATAATAGTATAAAGTATATTAGTTAAATGTCAATTCGTTATATTCAAAATTCTTTTCGTCAGTCGTTCATGTGTCTCAAATGAAAGTGGCTTAGTAAATATGTCAGCAATTTGGTCTTTGGAAGAAATCCATTTAATTTTAACGAACTTACGATTAACACACTCTTTAACGTAATTCTCTCTCGTTTCTGTCATGTGACGCAACTTATTGCCACCATTGTTTTATTTAAGATAATTCTTAAAGAATTATTCATTGCAACCAACTACTGACAGACTTCACTCATTGCCACATACTCTGCCTGACAAGTCGATAAAGCAACGTAATTCTGTTTATGTGTTTTCCAAGTTATAGTACCCCCATACAACTGAACAACAAAACCGCACGTCGTTAATGACCCTTTGCAATCAGCAAAACTAGCATCTGAATATGCTTGCAAATCGTCTCGATCAGATAGCTAGGTCAAACCCAAATGTTTTGTACCTTTTAAATAACGAAATACTCGTTTAACCATCGTCCAGTCGTTATCCGTAGGGTTTACCTGATGTCTACTTAAAACATTCACAGCTTACGAGATATCAGGGCGAGTAGCACTTGCCAAATACAATAGACTACCTACCGCTTCACGATTTGGTATGTTATCAATCGTTTGAGTCACTCGTAACAGCTCGTCGTCATATTCTTGTTCTCTCGGTTTCCGATTCCTATTGGCAACTTGAGTAGTAATCGTAGGGGTCTTTTGAGGACAGACATAACTCATATTGAACTTGGCAAGTATCTTGTCCACGTAACGTTCCTGATTAAGAACTATAGTTTGAGTTTTTCGGTCTCTTTGATTAAAAATACCCAAAAATTCTTTCGGTTCACCTAAGTCAGTCATTTCAAACTCGCTCTTCAATTTAGTTTTCACGTCGTTCAATTTATTCTCGTTGTTACCTGTTATTAATATATCGCCTACATACAGTAATAAAATTAAAAATTTCTCTCCATTTCGCCAAGTAATCAAACATGGTTCACTATTACTGTTACTCGAACCAACACTCAAAGCTACATCGGTAAATCTTTCGTTCCATAGTTTAGGACTAATTTTTAAACCGTACAATGCTCGCTTAATTTTGCAGACTTTATTTTTCCTGTCTTCTTCAGAAATCTGAACTCCATCAGGAATTTCCATACAAATATCTTCGTTTATAATGCTATTTAGAAACGCAGTCTTGACGTCTAATTGACACACGCTCAAATCATATTTGTTAATTATGGAAATTACAGATCGTACCAGAGGTAATCTGGACACTGGTGCATATGTTTCCTTCAATTCATATATATTTCTATCTTTAAACCCCCTGATTACTAACCTAGCTTTAACTTTTATGTTGTTATCTTTTTCAATTTTTCTCTTAAATACCCATCGTGAATCGATTATGTTAGCCTTTTTACCGTTGTACATCGGTTTCGGTCGTGGACAATTTCCCACACTTCGTTTTTAATCATTGAATTTAACTTGCTATCAATCGCTTCTTTCCAATTTGCTACATCGTTCGTTTGCATTGCTCGAACTAAATAGCTCACTCGACCTTCCTGTAGGGTTGGTAGAATGGGTGCGGCTGGGTTGGTAGGATGATATCTTATGTACTACTTTCGAATGAAACCGCAAGGTTGGAGTGATGAACTTGATCTTATATTAGGTATTTCAAATCACAACGTTTTAACTGAACATCACTGGTTCACTCTAGTTCTTCACAACTTTCATATAATTTATATTATAAGTAGTCCGGTCAATTTAGACCAAAAAATGAGAGTGACGTTACATAAAGTCCTAACAAGCTGAATTTCAGTGAAATTGTTCAAAATATAATTATAAACAATGTCTAGAAGTTTTCCATCATTCCCCTGTAAGGAAAAAATTTTATTCAAGGTCAAAGGTAAAAAAAAATGAGTTTTTCGCGATTTTCAGCAAAACGGTAAGTTTTATCATAAAAGTACTTCGAACAAAAATTGTAGATCATAGAATTATCTATAAAAAATGTACCAATACTTTTTTTCTTACGAGCCACCGTTTCTGAGATATAACGATTCAAAAAGTTATAAAAGTTGTTATCGTCATAATATGCATGAGTACGCCACGTATATACATCTAGAGTTGTTATATTTTATATAATATATTGTTCAGTCACGAGCTTAATCATTTTGAAAAGCTTCGTGTACTTTCGCTACGTACGGGAGCAGCCGAACTCGCTACTGACTTGAATGTCAGAATAGTGCCGGGTCACTCGCTATCTGGGCTCGACACCTGCAATTTCTTGCTCATGACCGTGTCGAAATGGCATGAGAACCCGCTACCAGCCGGCCAATGGAATAATTCGTCTCATATCAGCGGGCTTGGCAGCCAATAAGGAAATTGGCTGTTAACTACTTCCGGTTGGCGCGCATTTAAGCCAATGGGAAAATTCGTCTTATGCAGCAATGCTGCCACGTCAGCACCGAGTGGAAACGCCGGCTCAACACCAGCAAGCCAGGATCGACTTGGTAGTTCGATCAATACGAATACAGCTATCCATCTAACCGCTTCGCTCAATATATCACTAGTGTGATATAAGTCTGAACCGCTCCGCTAAATCTCCGCTTAACTATTCTCAATAATTAGCTAGTATATCAAGGCTACTAATTATTGAGTATATATTGAATTGTTGCTCGCGTGTTATTAATTATAAATTAATTATCGCGTCATTAACCACTATCGACCACGTGTCGAATTTATACGCGCATTCCTTTACAGTCGCATTCGCTATCGCGTATCTTGTAGTTGCATTCGCTCTTAAGTATTTTTTTTACAGTTATTCAGTGTACATATTGTTAAATAAAGATCTATTCTATTATCTGTAATTTTTGTGTTAATTGTTAGTTATTGAATTAACCACACCTACACCAGAATCCCACAGAGCATTCGCTCATTTTACATATATATATATTAAATGTTGAAATATTTTTCTATCGGTCATTGTAACTTATACTTACAATATAAAATATACATAAGTTTTAACTATAAGAATATCAGGTAAAATGAAACCCAGTCCCTTAATCTTCAAGCCAGTGTAACTTTGAGACATCTGTCTCTTGTTATATTGTGTGCGTGGCATTTTACAGGAGGGGTAAAACAGCAGTTTTCAAAACGTTTGAAAAACAAGATTTAATTCAATGTGCTGAAGTTTTTAAAAAGAGTAATTCAACTCAACAAGAAGTTATTACCAACGGCATCCGCTTTGTTCTTTCCATGTACGGAGCTCCTAAAAAAATTACCTGTTTAGATAAGCATCGATATGCATGTTTCGTTAAAAATACTAAAAATAAAAAACAAGTTCAATTAGCTCGTCTTCCTCCAACCTCAGTTGCTGCTCACCAACATCTTTTTCGAGTATATTACCAAGTTCGTGTGGCTTGGTTATCAGCTAGACCCTACAGACTGGGGTTGAAAGTTGGTCAACAATATATTAGAGCCAGTTCTAACTTTACTTTCACCTGCGCCGGAAAAACTGCCGAACACTATTTTTTGCAACTGCAAAAAGGGATGCAGTGCTAAATGTGGTTGCAAAAAAGTCGAACTGTCTTGTTCTTTGGCATGCACAAATTGTCAAGGCCGCTCGTGCTCTAATATTGAATCACAAACAATGGAGGATTCGTTTGACTCCGACGAAGTATCATGCGATACATCGCTATTGACGCAATTTACTTGCATCCAAAATGAAGATGAAGAAGAAGCAGGAGAAGAAGAACAAGAAGAAGAACAAGAATTTGAAACTTACGAATAAGACGAATAAACTTCAATACTTTTTTTTAATTTACATCGCTTTTATCTTTCCCAATCTTTGAAAATTTCCGTTATTATGCAATAGTTTTACATTAAACAGGATCACAACTGACCCGCGGAGTAGGCCTACTGGGGAAACTACGTTAAAAAAACGCGCTAAGTACACTTCCTCATAGGTGGCGTGGAAACGTGTGCATATTATGACGATAACAGCTTTTATAACTTTTTGAATCGTTATATCTCAGAAACGGTGGCTCGTAAGAAAAAAAGTATTGATATATTTTTTATAGATAATTTTATGATCTACAATTTTTGTCTGGGGTATTTTTATGATAAAACTTACCGTTTTGCTGAAAATCGCGAAAAACTCATTTTTTTTTACCTTTGACCTTGAATAAAATTTTTTCCTTACAGGGGAATAATGGGGAACTTCTAGACATTGTTTATAATTATGTTTTGAACAATTTCACAGAAATTCAGCTTGTTGGGACTTTATGTAACGTCGAATGTCTAAATTGACCGGACTAAAGATTATTTGTCTTATCAGATATTTTAAACAGATTTTAATTTATAAATTGCGTCCTCTTTCACACCCAAAAGGGGTTTTTATGCGGGTTTTTATCAGAAACTCGGCGCGAAGTGAGATCGCAAATTCACGTGATTTGCGTCACAATTCACTCGAACCGGATAAATCTTCGAGATCTTTCAATTGCAATTGAGAACTATACTCTACACAATAGTTGATTATCAGCCGAGTATCTAACTCAATTGGCAATTTGATTTATTAATAATGACCGTAAATGAATAAATTAATATCCTACACGAAATTAATCAGCCGGATACCTAGATCGATTTACAATTTATTTAAAGTAAATTTGGAAAATCGTAACTGATAAAATAATATCCTACACGAAATTAATCAGCCGGATACCTATATCACCGACGATTACTTATTGCCACGTCGGAAGATTTCTGCAATAAGATTACGGGCTATCGACGTCGTTTACGCGGACCCAGAAATTTTAAATTAAACTGAGGCCCTGAGCCATGGTGCTCAGGCTTTTTATAGACTTTGCTTGGCGATTGATGGGGAATTTTTAATTATCGTCATTGGTGGAAGGTGACGACAGTTTATTACTTATTCGTTAAACTTATTGCAGTTATCCTCCCACTATTCTTTGCCGCATAAAAAGGTGAAAAAGCTGACGCTGCGTTTTCACGTGCTTTGCAAACAGGAGCTCAGAAATAATTATTTTAAATAATTATTAAAATAAAAAAAAAATTATTTGGACATAAAACTAAACACCCAAATCGTCCAATTCGATTTATATTATAATGATGATGCGATGCAAACTTGCTCATGGGTGTAATCATGTCGTTAGATTTATGTGGAGTCCTATTATAAGCATATACAGCCGCATTTAAAGCTAAATTCCTCATATCTTCCGGAAATTTCGCATCGTACAGATATGATCTTACTTTCTTTTGAATGGTTTGCTTGAATCTTTTTGCGACACCATTGTTTTCCGGAGTGTCAGGACTAGAGAATTGCTATTCAGCTTTTAATTTGTTTAAGACTTCTGTTGTATAACCCCCAGTCAATTCAGTTCCTTGATCAGATCGTAAATAACAAACTTTTGCATCTCGTCCTAGCAAGTTTCGTGCACTTCGTACAAAAGCTTCAAAACAGTAACCAGTGGCGCTTTTATTTTTCATGGGATAAGCCATACCAAGTCTCGAAAAGTCGTCTTTAAACACTGAAATAAATCTGTAACCCTTAGGATGAGTAGGAGGATTTATGGGTACCATTGTGTCTGAGTGAATAATTTGTAAAGGTTCAGTCGCTCGTCTGCGTGTCGTATTGAAAGGCAATGTGTTAATTTTTGATATCATACAAACTTCACATTCTAAAATCGTTTCGTCAAAGATTGCTTCTTGTAATTTTTTATTTTCAGGAAATTTCTTCTGCAAACTTTTGAGATAGCCTACCTTCGCAGATTTGAATCACGGT
>NC_079970.1:8583661-8606161 GCF_029852145.1 Microplitis mediator | reverse complement strand
GTCAAGTTACATTCAAGCTACTGCCGTATTCTGAAGCCTACACGGAGAAAAAAATATTGCTCCTCGAACGATCTAAAGTATAGTAACTCGTAGATCGTTACCACAACAATACGTATGCTTATGGTAACAATACCGTATCGTTCCGGTAACTATCTATTAGATAGCTGTGAGCCCTATACGACTTTCCGTAGTCGTCACCTCACACGGCACCGTCTAACCTAACTAAACATCCATTTTCGCGCCAACTTTTGAATATTGTATAATTATTGCTAGCAGACGTTTAATAAAAAAAATAGTGTAAAAAATAATTGTGATGTTGAAATATGGACCCACGGATAATTAATAAATTAACAGAGTAGAATCTCCATAACTATGTTGATATATTTATTGATAAGTGTTTTTTATGCTTTTTGTAATCAAATATACATTCATAACCAAAAATCTAAATATTATATATAGTCGATGTTTTATAATTTAAATGTGATACGTAAATAGTAGAAAAATAATTAATAAACAAATGAGATCTGAATTATTATTTAATTTAAAATTAAATTAATAATAAATAAATTCAAAAAATTAAAAGATATATTTATATTTATATTTAAAATTTATTTAGATTATAACTAACTAATAAATCAGTTTTATAAATTATTTTATTTAATGAAAGTTATTTGCTTATCATTTATTTATGAATGATAAAGGTTTTTAAATATCTCATATAATTTGCAACGCGCGTGACGTCAGATAGGGCTCAGAACGATACCGTATAGATCTCAGAGCTATCCACCGTATTGTTGTCAGAACGATACAGTAGATCGTTGCAGTAACAATCTAGTAGATAACTATAGCGTATTGTTACTGTAACTATACAGTATACTTCTGAGAACAATATTTTTTTCTCCGTGTACTTAAAGGAAAGTATTATCCAGCCAAGCTAGCCAGAAACTTTCTCGTTAAGTTAGCCGAAAATGTTTCACTGCAGACCTTTTTTATGTGCTCAGTAGCCTCAGGTGCCTCCACCTGTTAATTAATTAGTGAACTTGAGATCCACAAATAAGCGCATATTTGATATCATATATTATCATATATTTTTTTTATAATTATAAAAGAACCTACTCAAAATATCTCGATTAATAACAAAAAAAAAAATCGGTCTGTCAGTTGACCCTGCGGGCCAGCCCCCAAACTTCCCGCTGTTTTCGAGCTCGTTGAGCTCGAAAACACTATTGTGAATACATTTTCGAGCTCTTCGAGCTCGAAAATACTTTTTTATGCCATTGTTTTGTAAAAAACCATTTTTTAGCATTTCTTTCTCCCACGATATCTCACGAACGAATTAACCGATTTTGATGGTTGAGGCGGCAATCGACGCGTTTTGTCAAGTTCTAAAGCTGATCAAATTTTGGATTCAATTTATCGAGTCGTTTTCGAGATATTTCAGGAAAAATAAAAAAATTTTTTTTTTTAATTCTTTCGACAACGGTTTCTCTTGAACGAATGAACCGATTTTAATGGTTGAGGTGGCATTCGACGCGGCTTATAAAGCTCTAGAGCCCAGTCCATTTTGAAATTAATCTATCGAGCACATTAAAAGTTATCCAAAAAAAACATTTTTGAAAAAACTTTATTTTTGGAATATCTCTGAACGGGCCCTACCGATCAAGCTCAATTTTCTCTCGGCTTCAAGATATTGACAATCCGCGTCGAATGACACCTTAAAGTTCAAAATCGGTTCATCCGTTCAAAAGATACAGGTATTTACATACGTACGTACGTACATACATACATACATACATACATACACTCGGACATCATCTTGAAATTAGTCAGAATAGCTTTCTAGGACCTCAAAACGTCGACATCTGATGGAAATTCGATTTTCGTAAATCGGACCGAAACCAATAACTTCCCGAATTTTTGAAAATTTACAATTTTCTTAGCGGGAAGTTAAAAATATATGAAAATAATGATTATAGGTATACATGTGTAATTATAATATATGTCGCCACTTTCATATGTTGCCCCTTTTTCATTTAGAACATTTGTGATATGTGAAGATTTATATTTTGTCACAATGATTGGTTGGATGATTGATAATTTATACATTTCGTATAGTTCCACTGTAATACTTAGCCACTTTTTTTTTTTTAGCCGGTTTACATTTAGCCCTATTGCTTTTTAACCACTTTCATTAGTAGGCTTTCCTGATAGTACCCAATATATCACCATCCATGTTAATTTTACATAGACATATATATAGATATAGTTATACAGTCTTTTTTTTATTTTATTAGTTGTAATTAAACGACACTGAGTTATCTAGCCATTTGCAATAGGGGATCTACAAATCTTTCAAAGAATTAAAAAAAAAAAAAATTTGATTCAATTACTGCATTTTTCGCAAGTTATTGTGTATACGGGTTTCATACTTGACGGACAGGAAACTTTTTTAAACTATTTTCATGTTTTTTCCGTTTTTCTTGAACTAAATAAATTTTTGAAAAGTATGGAACTAATCTCCATTAAATTATCTTCAAAATAATATGCAAAATATCTTAATTCTGTAAACTAACAAGGGTATAATAATTGAAATAGTTGCCGAAGTAAAGCGAAATAAATTTTTCGATCGTAAAGCACATCTCAGATGCTTCGCATCATGAGTCGTGCAATATACAATAAATAAATGTTATTTATAAAACCATATTGCAAGAACTTAACTATTATTATTAATATATTGTTATATATTAAATAAAGAGCAGCTCGTATAATAAATAGGTTAATAGAAATATAGAAATATAGCATTAGAATAATTATAATGATGTTTCACGATAAATGATAATGTCAATCGTATCAATTAATTAAATATAGAATAATTATAAAAGAATACACCTCTGATAGTCTAGAATATTTAACTGAAAGATTGTATCCAAATACAGGAAAATAGAATATAAATAATATAAGTAATAAGTAAAGTCGTAGAATGGATAAAGTAAAGAACGTAAATATGTAAGTTTATGTCTCGAATTTGTATTAGTAAAAAGTATAAGTATATTTGGTAAAGAACATGGATATATAAGTATATATATATATATATATATGTATATTGTATGAGCATGAGTGTAACATGAGAGTAGTGGGGAGAAGTTGGAGAGTGGAGGTCAGAGATCCCTCTGCCGTCTGATGTAACTTCACTTCTCTCCGAGAACTATTGACGAGCACAACTGTTATTACTGACAGTGCAGCCAGATCATGGACGAAAAGTTCCCCTTCCTTCGCACCATTTTAGCATCACTCACAGCTTAAACGGTGCTTGGGAAGAGGAACTTTTCGTCCGCGATCTGGCTGCACTGATTACTGATCAAATCTTATCTACACTTAATAATAAAACTCAGTCTTCAGTTAAAAGTTATTTTATCAATTAAATCTATCCTTATCCATCATTTCATTATTTCATTAAATAATCATCATAATCATCATCATCATAGTCAACAATAAATTTATCACTGTTTTCAAATTCAAAATTGGTCCCGCGTGACAACGAACTGCTCACTGTCCAGGAGGTGGCGTCAGCTCCGATCCTAGTAACCTCCCAGGACATAACACCTTACTGAGTAAGGTGTGGCTATCAGGGTGATAGCCACCTTACCCACAAGTTAACTTCAAGCTACTGCCGTATTCTAAAGCCAACTTAAGGGTCGGCAGTACTAAACGAATTTTCGAATTTTACTTTTCTAATTACATTTTAGATAATTACGTCACTCGAATGATGAAAACCTTCCGAAAAAGTTTGTCTTTCACATTTTTTCGGAAGCTATCAAAATTTCTGTAATAACAATTGATTAATAAATTAAAAGAAAAGTAAAATTCAAAAATTCGTTTAATACGGCCCAGCCTTAAAGGAAAATGTTGGAGAGCAAGCAGTTACCTTTAAGTTGGCAGTAAATTGTCTGTAACTTGAATTCAATTTGACTACAAGTGTTACTGTCAGACAATGACGTTAAGTTGATTGAAAGTTTCACTTTAAATTGACGGCAAGATTTTTTGTTAAATTACATTTAGATGACGGCAGAAGATTTGCATTATCTTGCACGCAAGTATTATCCAGCCAGGGCTTGCCAGAAACTTGTCGTTAAGTTAACCGTAAATGTTTCACTGCACAACCTGCTCAGCAATTATATTTAGAGTGTGGCTATCAGGAATTACTATTATCCTTATACTTGTATTTTTATATGAAATGTTTTAAATTATCAGCTTATACTACATATCATAATAGATAAGTTGACGATAACTTGAAAGAGTAGATTATCGTCAAATTGTAGTCAACAGTTCTATAAGTGTGAAATGGTCAACAAATTGTCGTCATTTTGGTCGCAACCAATTGATTTCAGTTTTTTGACCAGAGAGTTGGGCTATCAGGGTAACTTTTTCTTGTCAGACATTCTTTCCTTTATTTATACAAAAGTTGAGTTTTTAATATTCATCAAAATGATAATATTGCTTTTATGGTTTTTTTTTTTTTTTATCTCATCTCTTTAGTTGGAAGTCAGCACGGAAGTCATATTCTGTATATCCAAATAATCTGGCTTTCTCAGCAAAAAATTTCAATTGAGCAGTTTTGATCTATTTGACATAAAGTTTCTATTAATTAATTTCAGACTACAATTTGAATAAAACTTGAACTACAAGTCGACGTCAATCTTCGAATACTATTTGAAGACAATTAATTAATTAAAGTAACGGAGTTAACCGGAAAACCTGCTACTTACAATGCGCACCCCTTTTGACAGGGGTCTTTTCTTCATCCTTGTAGATATATATACACATGCTTCATATTGTGACGTTATTTTTCGTATGGGGGTCAAATCAAAGTGAACGTCACAAACACCAACGAATTTTATTGTATTTACGAGCATGGTAACTCAAGACTTATAATTTAGCTTACAGTAATTTACGATTTTGATACAGATTTTGATTAAGTTATAGTTTAAGAATTAAATATGGAGTAACGTTTGGCTACAGTTATGGATTTTTGGATAAAGAAAATAAGAATTAGAATCAGAATTATGGAAAATTATTATGGGATATGGTTTGAGATTAAAGTTTGGGAAAATGATTGTTTGAGTTTTGGATTTTAAGTTTTGGTGTTTTGAGTATGTGGACGAGTCAGTATTACCGTGGAGCGGGACTTAAATTAGTCACCCGGTATCATCTGATGATAGAACCTAGTTCTATCCCTCTGAGACTTCTTGGTTGATTGCAGAGGTCTAGCTAAGATGCTAGTGCTCCAGTATATAAGGAATTTGACGGATGCAGAATGGGATCAGTTTTGGAGTCTTGGTTTGGCAGGCCTCAACAGTAATTTTGTGACCGTTGCTGTTGTGGAAGCCGTTTGGTCATTTTTAAATTATTAGTCTGACAGGCCTTAGAGGACAAGTCGTGACCACTTGTACCGCTGAGGAAGTCATAGGTCACTTAGTTTATAAGTTTTATGATCCCAGCTGAAGTCTGTTCCAGAAGAGCAACTGCCAAGGATATCCATACTCAGAATGGGGTTTAGTGAGTACGTTTGGTGGGGACTTGAGCCTCCAGTTACCGTTATAGTAAAGATTGAGTTGAATTTAAGAATTTAGAATATAGAGGTTAGTTATTGATAACGATAGGATTGAGTTTGGGGTTTTTAGAATTGAGAATTGAGAGAGAGAAGTCGAAGGGAGACCTTCGAGGAGTACGGACGTGAGCATTCGACTCTAGTCGCTTGAAGCGAGTAGACGTGTGTAGTAATGGCGCTACAGTTCAAGGCATTGTAGAAAGCTATAGATTGAGATCATTGCTACAGAAGTATTATTTAAAAACAGTGTAAGACGTTACTTGATATTTATTCACCAGACATCAGGTATGAAATAATTATTATAAATTATTAATCGAGTTCGAGTCAAAAGTCTTGAGGTATTATGCTCCTGTTTTAATTAAAGAAAAGATTTAATATCTGAGAGAATTATGAGAATAGTGTTACATTTTTAGAGTCACGATCACGTTTTATTGTTAATATTATTTTATGAAAGAGTTATGAGAAACATGTTTGATTGTTGAACCAATTATTGTCTAATTAACATCGAAATGAGACCCATGTACGTTAGTTTTACGATTTTGCTAAAGAAAATGTTCTAGAGTATCGAATCCATAATTATTGTTCTAGTTTACCAAATATTATTAGATTATCATTTAGTTCTAGTTAATTAATTGATTTATTTATAAAATATCTATACGTATCATTTAGATGTCAATTTACCTTCTGTTAAGATTAATTTTATTATATTCGGCATTCGTTATAGAGAAAAATATTATTTGTACTGAGCTATCGTATTTTATTTATTGTTAAATAGAGTTTTGAGATTATTGTTGTTAAATAAAAGTCGCAAATTCAAAATGAATCTACATGACTTTGGAATGATGTAACCCGGACCACTCCCTCTCTCCATAAACCTACACACTGAGCGACACCATGGCATACCGTAACTCTGTTTTTAGTTTTCCAGTCTCCGTTTTGTTTTTGCTTATAAGTTCTGAGCATTTTTGTTAAGTTTTAGTTTAGTTTTATTTATGCGTGGTTTCGGTGATAATTCCACAGATCAAAAATTATCAAGTTTTTATCAATGCGTGGTTTCAAGATAAATCCACAGATCAAAATTTATCTAAAATTCATGATTTACTGGTTTGGTGGTTCCAGTGATTAAAAATTACCTGGCGCCCTATTCGTATTGAGACTGGAGGCTAAAAGCAGAGAACGAAGTTATAGCGCAGAAATTAGCGTCTAGTTTTTGTGTTATCTTTTACCATATTCTAGTTTACAAGCGAAATATTAAGCGTATAAGCTTATTGTTAGCATTCTCTATGATCAATAAGCATGTGGAACCGAATCAACAGCCACTACGAGTCTGTATCCATATAATCTGGAGGAAACGTGAGAGAATCGAGGGATTGTAGGGGAGATCAGCTACTCAAGTGTCACATTTGATCTCTAGCAAAGTATTCCAACACAGAGCACTCAGCGTTAGACAACTCGAAATGTCCAGTTTTTATGAAAAAATTGAGGAAAGAGCACAGAGTATAGAATACTCATGATAAGAACCAATAGTAGTAAACGCGCAAACGCTGGAGCAAGGGGTGGCTCCCCGTCAGAGCTAATTGTGGTGCTCTCAAGGTTAAGCGCTTCCCAGCTAACTGGCTACGAATAACAACTTCGTAATAGAAAATTAACCTGTCAACCCTTCTCGAACGAGGAAAACCCCACTGCTCATTCTGGTGATAAACAAACTGTGAGCAGAAGAAGAGGAGGTATCTCTATGCCTACTCACAGTGGGGAAAACTCTTCAGTAACTCCTGGACAACATACTGATAGCAGCAAACAATCAAGTAACAACAAAGCAACGTCATCTGGTGATAATTTGAATAATTTTGAATGCCCGCACTGTGATAACTCCTTCACTACATGAAATTGATCTTACTCGGAAGAAACACCGCTGGCAAGAAGAGGATCTTCATCGCTTGGCTGTTGAAGAGGCTCAAGCCCCATCCACGACACAGTTTATGAACGAATACTTATTCGGTGAGGTGAAGACTGACCCGGTTAGGTCAGTATCGTCCATTAGCTCGATGAGAAGAAAGTCGGAGTACAAAAACCTTGTGAAACACTATCGGGATCAGCAAAAGGATGCTGTCAATACTACACCTGAAGTTGAGATTTCGACACCTACCCACGTACCAGAAGGAAGTGAACCGAACAGCTGAAGATGCACCCAATGGGACACAAAGCAATCTACTAGAGGAAGACGGACTGAGGAAATGGTTAGAATCTGCCATTAACTACCTGAACTCCGAGGGCAAGGGAGAATCTGACTGCTTTCAGCAGTAAGGGCTGTCTTTTGCCATCAGAGTCCAGAAATCGACCTTAAACTCTGGTTCCAGACAAGGTTTCATAAGCAATCTGAGAGTGATCAAGTCCCAAAAACCAAGAGAACGCCAGAAAAGCCAATGAATCGGAAAACACGCAGATGTCATGAATACAGAGCAATCTAGTCACTTTGGTCAAAGAATATGTCGAAGGCAGCCCACAAAATCCTTGACGGTGATTCTAAGGAGCAACCGCACCCAATATTGGAGGACCAGACAGTATTTTGGGCTGATTTGCTCAAGACGCCGAGCGAGGAATTCGTGCAAGAGAGTGACCCTACTCCAGAAGTCACGAGGAAGTTTTATCGTCCTGTCACAGTAGCCGAGATTCTGAAATACAAACGGGATCATAAAACAGCCCCTGGACCGGATGGCCTTAGGGCCAAATGTTGGTTAAATAACGTGTCAAATATGGTGAAAGCGATTATCATGAACACAATGCTCATGTGGGGTCAAACGCCCAAGATCTGGCGTGATTCTAGGACAATACTAATATCAAAGGAACCTGGTACAATGGACCCGGCGGAGATGGCTGATATGGTTCGTAAAGAAGTCCAAGACGCAGTAAGCCGTCAATTCTCTGTTGCTGCTAAAGAAGGATTGCCTTATCATAAAGCATCACAGGTGGTAGGCCCAAAAGTGGCCTAAAATGGGCCGGGCAAGCAAACATTGACCTTTTCGTGGTACCACTATAAGTACTGAAAGGGAAACCAACGATGTCACTGCCGATCCAAAGTGATTTATTGATGTTGCAAGGCGTCAAAGAAAGTGACAGTCTCTAAGAGGCCACTTAAGTATCCAAGGGTTCTGGATAGATAGATAGATAGATAAATAATTAAAAAAAAAAAATATATATATATATATATATATATATATACACATTGAAAAGGTACAAATACCTATATGCGTGTGTGTGTGCGTACGCGTATGCGTGCACTTTGATGTAAAGTGTATCAAGGAAATAAACTAAGACGTCATGTCGTTTACTTCGTCTAAGCGACTTATGACTTTCGAATATTATTCCTGATACTAAATAAGAACAAGAGTTTAAAAACTCTTAAAGAGGGCAAATAAACAACTCTCCCCAAATAAGACGTCGGGGCTAGAGAAAAATGCATTTGGGGTATGTGTGTGTGTGCGTGTGCGTGCGCGCATATATATATTATTAATAAATGAACAATGTTCATATAAAGATTGGCGTACTTGTGCATTAAGAATTCCTTAAAAAGATACTTTAATTGGTTAATAAAGTGAAGTGTAGCCCGATCTTGTGGGCCAAGGCGCTACACAAGCCAGAGTAGCTACACATGCGATAGTGGAGCTAAGACTTCAAAAGAATACTATGATTCTGTGGACTCAAGAAAGTTACACAGACCTGAATTAGTATTCAATCAGACGTTTAGAGGCTTAGAAACCTCAAGTACCACGATCTTGTGGACCCATCAGGGTTACACAAGCCTGAGCGGGTACTTCTCAGCCGTCCCGAGTCTCTTCCTTAGGAAGAACAACTTTTAAGTTGAATAGGAGAGACATGGGTCAGGAAAGGCACTCTACTTTATTGCTTCCACGCAAATAATTCTGGTGAAAGTAACTTAAGAGAAACGGCGCATGTTTACTTCGGAGGCTTCTAGGCCGCCCCAATCCGAAAATGAGCATGTTATAATTTGTACTTGTACAACGCTGTGGACCTCTGTTACGAAAACTACGAGCAGGAAGTAATGAAGTGGAATGTAGCAGCTGATGTGCAAGTATATTCTAGTGGGGCAGAACAGAACGCATATCGGCTTGGGCGGGCAGCCCAACGCTGCCAACCCTAAAGGTGATTCCAATCACTCGAAATACATGGAAACCAAAAGTGGACATTTACCGGAGGTATAATCAAAAATCCTCATTACGTGTGATATCTAACCACAGCCACTACGAGTCCGACCTCACGTGGGCCCACAGCACTCTTCCCATCTCAAGAAATAAAGAGACTCTGGTCGAAGTGGGGCTTGGAATGGGTCCCCCCCCCCATAGTACCAATTTTGTATTGGTCGATATACCACTTGGTCAAGAGGGGGCGTGGTACTCTTTCCCCTGCCTCCCGAAGAAGACACCCAGTTTTGTTTTCATTTATTCGTCCATTCTTCACACATTCTCACACTCACCTAACTTCGGACTGACACCCGAGATGCACAGAGTCCTCACAAATCGTGAGTTCTGTACACCTATGCCCAGATGCTCTGACAACACCTGGGTGGATGCCAGTTGAACCGCGGTCTAGTACTCCTCTCCTCCTTCTTCTCTGTGTTGAAACTGTCTGCTGAGTTTTTGGTGGAGGCAATCTTTGCTGAAACCATTAAAGACTTTAAAGGAATTTGGGGTGACAAGAATACGCCCGATTTGTGGCCACTTCGTGCCCCACCCTTCTATGCTCTGGAGCACCTCACGCTGAGGCTTGAACTCGGTGCATTTTAGCAGTAAGTGCTAAACGGTATCCCACCCTTTGTTGCATTGGGGGCATTAGCGATCCTTTGCGAGTCCGTACTTGAAGAGTCTATCTTTAAAACAGCCATGACCGGTGAAAATCTGGGTAAGCCTGAAGTTAGGGCTGATGTGTTTGCTCGCTAGACGTTCAGTAACGTCGGGGAAGAAGTTGAATGTCATACGTCCGTCGTCCGTTGTGGACCACTGTTCTTGCCATCTGCGAATGGTTTCTTTTCTGAGGGAGACAAGACCTTCTTCGTCATCTGGCTGCACGGTCACGGTTCCAAGGGTTGCCTGTTTGCAAGTACGAAGATTGTAACGGGCGTAACGTTCGTCAATCACAAGCTGAATGGGCACTGCCCCTGCAACTACACAAAGTCCCTCATACGATGCCGTCTTGTATGAAGACGTCATCGTAATCAGGGCTCGACGTTACAGGGCCCTAAGAGCCTTCCATTCCTCCACTTCACATAGGTCACTCCAACCTGCTGCCGCATAAGTGACAACAGGCAGGAAGTAGCCCCTGTAGATGGTGGACATAGCCGGAAAGCGCAGTCCCCATTCAGTCCGTGCGAGACGGCGTAAACGACCGAAAAGTTTTGTCTAATTTCGCGCGCCTTGTCTTTATGTGTGTGGTTGGTTTGAGGTCCTGGTCGAAGTGTACCCCTAAGTATCTAACGCTCTTTTTGAATGCTATCTTTGTTTTACCTATTACGATTTTCGGTGGCTTTGAATCATACTTGGGCTTTTTCTGTCTTTTCGCTTCATAGGGGTACGGACTTTTGTCCTTGCGTGGACCGCATCGGGTGTAATCTCTCTTGAGGAATATCGCCTCGGTCTTGGACTCCGACAGCGTAAGTTTCGCGGAACGACACCATTCCAATATCGAATCTACCGTCCCTTGTGCTTTTCTTTCAATGGCCGCGCGTGAAGTTCCCTCTATGATGACGAGGAGGTCGTCAGCATAAGCTACAAATTTGCTCCCGTGATCTGATGATTCTAATTCCTCAAGTAAGTCGTCGAACATAATGTTCCAAAATAGTGGCCCTACGACTGATCCCTGTGGACATCCCCTTGTTGGCTTTTTCTTTTCCCACCCGAATCCCCATGACAGACCGACTTTCCTACCCTCAAAGTAACTCTGCACTACCCTGTAAACATTTTTGGGGCATTCCCGTTTCTTTAATCCCTCGAGTACTCGCGGCCACCACACGTTGTCAAAGGTGCCAGAAATATCGAAGAGAAGTCCGATTGCCAGATTCTCTGTTGTCGAATCTAGCAAGCGGCGCATCTCAACGATTGCATCTTCAGTCGACCTTTTGGCCATGAAACCAAATTGTTGACTGGAGATCTTATCCCCAGCTAAGACTGTGGTGGTGAGTCTCGACTTTAGCAATCTTTCAAATACCTTCCCGATAACCGAAAGTAAACATATTGGCCTATAAGATTTTGGGTCACTCGCGTCTTTGTCACTGCTCTTAAGGAGCATGATAATCCCACCCTCTTTCCATGCGGTAGGGAAAACTCCTAGCTCTTTATTCCTTCGTCTGTCTCCCTCTGGAATCCCCTTCTAGCTTTGTAAACTACTCTCTTTTCTTTTGTCAGTTCCCTGGTCCACCACGGGTATGACTTTACGTGTGGCTTCTTCCGCGGGATAGCAAATTCACATGATTCTATAATGGTTTTAGTAAGTGCATCGGTATACTTTTCCACGTCCTCGACCGTTTCCAGCGCTAGGCCCTCAAGATTCACTCTTGTGAGTTCTGGTAGTTTCTCGTGGAACTTTTCCCAGTCGGCCAACGCAAGGTTGAATCGCTTGGGATCCGCCCCATCGAGACCCTCCCGATCTCTTGGAATTCCTAGGCTGATATCGATCGCATAGTGGTCGGTACTTTGCACCCACTCGCGTTTGATGGACCAGTCCCGTACGTACCGTGCAAGTTTTGGGGTGGCTAAGGTAACGTCTATGTATGACTCCCCTGAAACCCAAGAATAAGTTGGACCCTCCCTTTTTACATTTAAAATCTCTAACCCATAGTCATCTATAAAATCCTCTAGTATTTCTCGCTTTTCATTTGTTTCTGGGCCCCATCTAATTGATCTAGTGTTCGCGTCCATCCCAAATAAAACTTTGTTTCCCCTTAGTGCCTGTGCTACCTTTTCTAATTGCGTGATGTGAATTTCTATTTCGTCTCGACACTGGAAGTATGACGATACCACATAGAGAGAAATTCCTGGACCCACAATTTGAGCACATACGCAGTGCGCGGTGCTTAGTTGCGAAATGTGTATCATTCTGTACTTTGGATTAGTTAGACAAATGGCCGCAAATGGCCTCTCCCCGGTTGTAGCAGCAATTTGTACATTGCTGCCAAAACCGGGTATGTTGAAACATTTATTGCTTGCAACTGCGTATGGCTCTTGCAGAAGAAGGACATCAATACGTTCCTCCTCCCACAAGGCACCTGTCTCCAGTGTTCCCGCCTTATCGTTTCGCAAGTTCACCTGCAAGACTCGAAGACCACCCGCGTTGAATCCTCTCTCACCTCCTTCTCTCTCTACTGTTGTCGGAATTGGGGGGGGGGGGGGGTTGAGTTTCGTTTACCGTACCGAGCCCTTCTATTGTTTCTTCTCCTGTTGCGAGCCCACCGTGGGCAAAGTTACTCGACCCCGGGCACGTACGTCGGCTTGTGCCCCGCGAACAATGTGTACCGTTTACTACTGAATCTACTTTAAGTGTTGAATCCCGATTCGCGTTTACTAGTTTATTTGGTCGCGTGATTTTACGCGTGCGCGTCCGCGTTTCCCGATTCTCGTGCCGACGATTAACGGAAGTACCAGGGGGCTTAGCGATCAAATTTTCAGCGACGACACGGCTTGCTACTCTGGCACTCCTTCGAATGAGCGTGGTGTTGGTCGTCGTCGTCGATGATGATGATGGTGTTGTCCAGGTGTCTTCAATTGTTTTAAGATCACCATGGGATTCCCCTCCCATGCGGACCGATCCCGCATAATCCGAATGCCGGTCCAATGCGGATAATTTATCATGAGAGGAGAAAGCCATGGTTATTTTTGCTGTTTGAGTCGCTAAACTCTTGATTGTACCTGTAGGGAAGAAAGTTTGGTGTGGCTGCTACCTGTGAAAGATAAAAGCGTGATTAGTGTTTTGGAGAGGGAAGGATAGGGTTAAGTTTTGTCTGTGGGCTAATACTTAGACGAGTTTCCCCTGAGAAATTTTTATACGTATTGCTTTCGCAATTTTAGGATGATCAAAAATTTTTGCAGGGCCTGGGCCTATTGGAGGTGGTATCAGTCCACTGTCGACATATAATAGCTTTGACTATCATTGCATTCAAAAAATCGATTAAAGTGAAAAAAACTGCCTCAGGCCCAGGAACCATAAGACAGTAAATCCACGTATAATCAATTAAAATCGATTAAAGTGAAAAATTTCGCTTTATGTTGCAGGACATAAAGCTAGTTAATCACTAATATATTCAAAATCGATTAAAGTGAAATGCCTGCCCCCGAAGGGAGCAGGCCTTATGTTTCACTATTATATATTCAACAATCATTCAAGTTTTTCCATGTATTTCGAGTGATTGGAATCACCTTTAGGGTTGGCAGCGTTGGGCTGCCCGCCCAAGCCGATATGCGTTCTGTTCTGCCCCACTAGAATATACTTGCACATCAGCTGCTACATTCCACTTCATTACTTCCTGCTCGTAGTTTTCGTAACAGAGGTCCACAGCGTTGTACAAGTACAAATTATAACATGCTCATTTTCGGATTGGGGCGGCCTAGAAGCCTCCGAAGTAAACATGCGCCGTTTCTCTTAAGTTACTTTCACCAGAATTATTTGCGTGGAAGCAATAAAGTAGAGTGCCTTTCCTGACCCATGTCTCTCCTATTCAACTTAAAAGTTGTTCTTCCTAAGGAAGAGACTCGGGACGGCTGAGAAGTACCCGCTCAGGCTTGTGTAACCCTGATGGGTCCACAAGATCGTGGTACTTGAGGTTTCTAAGCCTCTAAACGTCTGATTGAATACTAATTCAGGTCTGTGTAACTTTCTTGAGTCCACAGAATCATAGTATTCTTTTGAAGTCTTAGCTCCACTATCGCATGTGTAGCTACTCTGGCTTGTGTAGCGCCTTGGCCCACAAGATCGGGCTACACTTCACTTTATTAACCAATTAAAGTATCTTTTTAAGGAATTCTTAATGCACAAGTACGCCAATCTTTATATGAACATTGTTCATTTATTAATAATATATATATGCGCGCACGCACACGCACACACACACATACCCCAAATGCATTTTTCTCTAGCCCCGACGTCTTATTTGGGGAGAGTTGTTTATTTGCCCTCTTTAAGAGTTTTTAAACTCTTGTTCTTATTTAGTATCAGGAATAATATTCGAAAGTCATAAGTCGCTTAGACGAAGTAAACGACATGACGTCTTAGTTTATTTCCTTGATACACTTTACATCAAAGTGCACGCATACGCGTACGCACACACACACGCATATAGGTATTTGTACCTTTTCAATGTGTATATATATATATATATATATATATATATTTTTTTTTTTTAATTATTTATCTATCTATCTATCTATCCAGAACCCTTGGATACTTAAGTGGCCTCTTAGAGACTGTCACTTTCTTTGACGCCTTGCAACATCAATAAATCACTTTGGATCGGCAGTGACATCGTTGGTTTCCCTTTCAGTACTTATAGTGGTACCACGAAAAGGTCAATGTTTGCTTGCCCGGCCCATTTTAGGCCACTTTTGGGCCTACCACCTGTGATGCTTTATGATAAGGCAATCCTTCTTTAGCAGCAACAGAGAATTGACGGCTTACTGCGTCTTGGACTTCTTTACGAACCATATCAGCCATCTCCGCCGGGTCCATTGTACCAGGTTCCTTTGATATTAGTATTGTCCTAGAATCACGCCAGATCTTGGGCGTTTGACCCCACATGAGCATTGTGTTCATGATAATCGCTTTCACCATATTTGACACGTTATTTAACCAACATTTGGCCCTAAGGCCATCCGGTCCAGGGGCTGTTTTATGATCCCGTTTGTATTTCAGAATCTCGGCTACTGTGACAGGACGATAAAACTTCCTCGTGACTTCTGGAGTAGGGTCACTCTCTTGCACGAATTCCTCGCTCGGCGTCTTGAGCAAATCAGCCCAAAATACTGTCTGGTCCTCCAATATTGGGTGCGGTTGCTCCTTAGAATCACCGTCAAGGATTTTGTGGGCTGCCTTCGACATATTCTTTGACCAAAGTGACTAGATTGCTCTGTATTCATGACATCTGCGTGTTTTCCGATTCATTGGCTTTTCTGGCGTTCTCTTGGTTTTTGGGACTTGATCACTCTCAGATTGCTTATGAAACCTTGTCTGGAACCAGAGTTTAAGGTCGATTTCTGGACTCTGATGGCAAAAGACAGCCCTTACTGCTGAAAGCAGTCAGATTCTCCCTTGCCCTCGGAGTTCAGGTAGTTAATGGCAGATTCTAACCATTTCCTCAGTCCGTCTTCCTCTAGTAGATTGCTTTGTGTCCCATTGGGTGCATCTTCAGCTGTTCGGTTCACTTCCTTCTGGTACGTGGGTAGGTGTCGAAATCTCAACTTCAGGTGTAGTATTGACAGCATCCTTTTGCTGATCCCGATAGTGTTTCACAAGGTTTTTGTACTCCGACTTTCTTCTCATCGAGCTAATGGACGATACTGACCTAACCGGGTCAGTCTTCACCTCACCGAATAAGTATTCGTTCATAAACTGTGTCGTGGATGGGGCTTGAGCCTCTTCAACAGCCAAGCGATGAAGATCCTCTTCTTGCCAGCGGTGTTTCTTCCGAGTAAGATCAATTTCATGTAGTGAAGGAGTTATCACAGTGCGGGCATTCAAAATTATTCAAATTATCACCAGATGACGTTGCTTTGTTGTTACTTGATTGTTTGCTGCTATCAGTATGTTGTCCAGGAGTTACTGAAGAGTTTTCCCCACTGTGAGTAGGCATAGAGATACCTCCTCTTCTTCTGCTCACAGTTTGTTTATCACCAGAATGAGCAGTGGGGTTTTCCTCGTTCGAGAAGGGTTGACAGGTTAATTTTCTATTACGAAGTTGTTATTCGTAGCCAGTTAGCTGGGAAGCGCTTAACCTTGAGAGCACCACAATTAGCTCTGACGGGGAGCCACCCCTTGCTCCAGCGTTTGCGCGTTTACTACTATTGGTTCTTATCATGAGTATTCTATACTCTGTGCTCTTTCCTCAATTTTTTCATAAAAACTGGACATTTCGAGTTGTCTAACGCTGAGTGCTCTGTGTTGGAATACTTTGCTAGAGATCAAATGTGACACTTGAGTAGCTGATCTCCCCTACAATCCCTCGATTCTCTCACGTTTCCTCCAGATTATATGGATACAGACTCGTAGTGGCTGTTGATTCGGTTCCACATGCTTATTGATCATAGAGAATGCTAACAATAAGCTTATACGCTTAATATTTCGCTTGTAAACTAGAATATGGTAAAAGATAACACAAAAACTAGACGCTAATTTCTGCGCTATAACTTCGTTCTCTGCTTTTAGCCTCCAGTCTCAATACGAATAGGGCGCCAGGTAATTTTTAATCACTGGAACCACCAAACCAGTAAATCATGAATTTTAGATAAATTTTGATCTGTGGATTTATCTTGAAACCACGCATTGATAAAAACTTGATAATTTTTGATCTGTGGAATTATCACCGAAACCACGCATAAATAAAACTAAACTAAAACTTAACAAAAATGCTCAGAACTTATAAGCAAAAACAAAACGGAGACTGGAAAACTAAAAACAGAGTTACGGTATGCCATGGTGTCGCTCAGTGTGTAGGTTTATGGAGAGAGGGAGTGGTCCGGGTTACATCATTCCAAAGTCATGTAGATTCATTTTGAATTTGCGACTTTTATTTAACAACAATAATCTCAAAACTCTATTTAACAATAAATAAAATACGATAGCTCAGTACAAATAATATTTTTCTCTATAACGAATGCCGAATATAATAAAATTAATCTTAACAGAAGGTAAATTGACATCTAAATGATACGTATAGATATTTTATAAATAAATCAATTAATTAACTAGAACTAAATGATAATCTAATAATATTTGGTAAACTAGAACAATAATTATGGATTCGATACTCTAGAACATTTTCTTTAGCAAAATCGTAAAACTAACGTACATGGGTCTCATTTCGATGTTAATTAGACAATAATTGGTTCAACAATCAAACATGTTTCTCATAACTCTTTCATAAAATAATATTAACAATAAAACGTGATCGTGACTCTAAAAATGTAACACTATTCTCATAATTCTCTCAGATATTAAATCTTTTCTTTAATTAAAACAGGAGCATAATACCTCAAGACTTTTGACTCGAACTCGATTAATAATTTATAATAATTATTTCATACCTGATGTCTGGTGAATAAATATCAAGTAACGTCTTACACTGTTTTTAAATAATACTTCTGTAGCAATGATCTCAATCTATAGCTTTCTACAATGCCTTGAACTGTAGCGCCATTACTACACACGTCTACTCGCTTCAAGCGACTAGAGTCGAATGCTCACGTCCGTACTCCTCGAAGGTCTCCCTTCGACTTCTCTCTCTCAATTCTCAATTCTAAAAACCCCAAACTCAATCCTATCGTTATCAATAACTAACCTCTATATTCTAAATTCTTAAATTCAACTCAATCTTTACTATAACGGTAACTGGAGGCTCAAGTCCCCACCAAACGTACTCACTAAACCCCATTCTGAGTATGGATATCCTTGGCAGTTGCTCTTCTGGAACAGACTTCAGCTGGGATCATAAAACTTATAAACTAAGTGACCTATGACTTCCTCAGCGGTACAAGTGGTCACGACTTGTCCTCTAAGGCCTGTCAGACTAATAATTTAAAAATGACCAAACGGCTTCCACAACAGCAACGGTCACAAAATTACTGTTGAGGCCTGCCAAACCAAGACTCCAAAACTGATCCCATTCTGCATCCGTCAAATTCCTTATATACTGGAGCACTAGCATCTTAGCTAGACCTCTGCAATCAACCAAGAAGTCTCAGAGGGATAGAACTAGGTTCTATCATCAGATGATACCGGGTGACTAATTTAAGTCCCGCTCCACGGTAATACTGACTCGTCCACATACTCAAAACACCAAAACTTAAAATCCAAAACTCAAACAATCATTTTCCCAAACTTTAATCTCAAACCATATCCCATAATAATTTTCCATAATTCTGATTCTAATTCTTATTTTCTTTATCCAAAAATCCATAACTGTAGCCAAACGTTACTCCATATTTAATTCTTAAACTATAACTTAATCAAAATCTGTATCAAAATCGTAAATTACTGTAAGCTAAATTATAAGTCTTGAGTTACCATGCTCGTAAATACAATAAAATTCGTTGGTGTTTGTGACGTTCACTTTGATTTGACCCCCATACGAAAAATAACGTCACAATATGAAGCATGTGTATATATATCTACAAGGATGAAGAAAAGACCCCTGTCAAAAGGGGTGCGCATTGTAAGTAGCAGGTTTTCCGGTTAACTCCGTTACTTTAATTAATTAATTGTCTTCAAATAGTATTCGAAGATTGACGTCGACTTGTAGTTCAAGTTTTATTCAAATTGTAGTCTGAAATTAATTAATAGAAACTTTATGTCAAATAGATCAAAACTGCTCAATTGAAATTTTTTGCTGAGAAAGCCAGATTATTTGGATATACAGAATATGACTTCCGTGCTGACTTCCAACTAAAGAGATGAGATAAAAAAAAAAAAAAACCATAAAAGCAATATTATCATTTTGATGAATATTAAAAACTCAACTTTTGTATAAATAAAGGAAAGAATGTCTGACAAGAAAAAGTTACCCTGATAGCCCAACTCTCTGGTCAAAAAACTGAAATCAATTGGTTGCGACCAAAATGACGACAATTTGTTGACCATTTCACACTTATAGAACTGTTGACTACAATTTGACGATAATCTACTCTTTCAAGTTATCGTCAACTTATCTATTATGATATGTAGTATAAGCTGATAATTTAAAACATTTCATATAAAAATACAAGTATAAGGATAATAGTAATTCCTGATAGCCACACTCTAAATATAATTGCTGAGCAGGTTGTGCAGTGAAACATTTACGGTTAACTTAACGACAAGTTTCTGGCAAGCCCTGGCTGGATAATACTTGCGTGCAAGATAATGCAAATCTTCTGCCGTCATCTAAATGTAATTTAACAAAAAATCTTGCCGTCAATTTAAAGTGAAACTTTCAATCAACTTAACGTCATTGTCTGACAGTAACACTTGTAGTCAAATTGAATTCAAGTTACAGACAATTTACTGCCAACTTAAAGGTAACTGCTTGCTCTCCAACATTTTCCTTTAAGGCTGGGCCGTATTAAACGAATTTTTGAATTTTACTTTTCTTTTAATTTATTAATCAATTGTTATTACAGAAATTTTGATAGCTTCCGAAAAAATGTGAAAGACAAACTTTTTCGGAAGGTTTTCATCATTCGAGTGACGTAATTATCTAAAATGTAATTAGAAAAGTAAAATTCGAAAATTCGTTTAGTACTGCCGACCCTTAAGTTGGCTTTAGAATACGGCAGTAGCTTGAAGTTAACTTGTGGGTAAGGTGGCTATCACCCTGATAGCCACACCTTACTCAGTAAGGTGTTATGTCCTGGGAGGTTACTAGGATCGGAGCTGACGCCACCTCCTGGACAGTGAGCAGTTCGTTGTCACGCGGGACCAATTTTGAATTTGAAAACAGTGATAAATTTATTGTTGACTATGATGATGATGATTATGATGATTATTTAATGAAATAATGAAATGATGGATAAGGATAGATTTAATTGATAAAATAACTTTTAACTGAAGACTGAGTTTTATTATTAAGTGTAGATAAGATTTGATCAGTAATCAGTGCAGCCAGATCGCGGACGAAAAGTTCCTCTTCCCAAGCACCGTTTAAGCTGTGAGTGATGCTAAAATGGTGCGAAGGAAGGGGAACTTTTCGTCCATGATCTGGCTGCACTGTCAGTAATAACAGTTGTGCTCGTCAATAGTTCTCGGAGAGAAGTGAAGTTACATCAGACGGCAGAGGGATCTCTGACCTCCACTCTCCAACTTCTCCCCACTACTCTCATGTTACACTCATGCTCATACAATATACATATATATATATATATATATACTTATATATCCATGTTCTTTACCAAATATACTTATACTTTTTACTAATACAAATTCGAGACATAAACTTACATATTTACGTTCTTTACTTTATCCATTCTACGACTTTACTTATTACTTATATTATTTATATTCTATTTTCCTGTATTTGGATACAATCTTTCAGTTAAATATTCTAGACTATCAGAGGTGTATTCTTTTATAATTATTCTATATTTAATTAATTGATACGATTGACATTATCATTTATCGTGAAACATCATTATAATTATTCTAATGCTATATTTCTATATTTCTATTAACCTATTTATTATACGAGCTGCTCTTTATTTAATATATAACAATATATTAATAATAATAGTTAAGTTCTTGCAATATGGTTTTATAAATAACATTTATTTATTGTATATTGCACGACTCATGATGCGAAGCATCTGAGATGTGCTTTACGATCGAAAAATTTATTTCGCTTTACTTCGGCAACTATTTCAATTATTATACCCTTGTTAGTTTACAGAATTAAGATATTTTGCATATTATTTTGAAGATAATTTAATGGAGATTAGTTCCATACTTTTCAAAAATTTATTTAGTTCAAGAAAAACGGAAAAAACATGAAAATAGTTTAAAAAAGTTTCCTGTCCGTCAAGTATGAAACCCGTATACACAATAACTTGCGAAAAATGCAGTAATTGAATCAAATTTTTTTTTTTTTTAATTCTTTGAAAGATTTGTAGATCCCCTATTGCAAATGGCTAGATAACTCAGTGTCGTTTAATTACAACTAATAAAATAAAAAAAAGACTGTATAACTATATCTATATATATGTCTATGTAAAATTAACATGGATGGTGATATATTGGGTACTATCAGGAAAGCCTACTAATGAAAGTGGTTAAAAAGCAATAGGGCTAAATGTAAACCGGCTAAAAAAAAAAAAGTGGCTAAGTATTACAGTGGAACTATACGAAATGTATAAATTATCAATCATCCAACCAATCATTGTGACAAAATATAAATCTTCACATATCACAAATGTTCTAAATGAAAAAGGGGCAACATATGAAAGTGGCGACATATATTATAATTACACATGTATACCTATAATCATTATTTTCATATATTTTTAACTTCCCGCTAAGAAAATTGTAAATTTTCAAAAATTCGGGAAGTTATTGGTTTCGGTCCGATTTACGAAAATCGAATTTCCATCAGATGTCGACGTTTTGAGGTCCTAGAAAGCTATTCTGACTAATTTCAAGATGATGTCCGAGTGTATGTATGTATGTATGTATGTATGTACGTACGTACGTATGTAAATACCTGTATCTTTTGAACGGATGAACCGATTTTGAACTTTAAGGTGTCATTCGACGCGGATTGTCAATATCTTGAAGCCGAGAGAAAATTGAGCTTGATCGGTAGGGCCCGTTCAGAGATATTCCAAAAATAAAGTTTTTTCAAAAATGTTTTTTTTGGATAACTTTTAATGTGCTCGATAGATTAATTTCAAAATGGACTGGGCTCTAGAGCTTTATAAGCCGCGTCGAATGCCACCTCAACCATTAAAATCGGTTCATTCGTTCAAGAGAAACCGTTGTCGAAAGAATTAAAAAAAAAAATTTTTTTATTTTTCCTGAAATATCTCGAAAACGACTCGATAAATTGAATCCAAAATTTGATCAGCTTTAGAACTTGACAAAACGCGTCGATTGCCGCCTCAACCATCAAAATCGGTTAATTCGTTCGTGAGATATCGTGGGAGAAAGAAATGCTA